>NW_007252298.1:9703-134178 GCF_000164805.1 Carlito syrichta | reverse complement strand
AAAAAAAAAATCTAATAAAGCCTAGTTGGTCTAGGGCATCAAAGGTCATCCATCACCAAATGTTCTTATTTATTTCCAACTATAAAATGATTAATTTGTGCCCAATTACTTGGTTTAGTGAATACAATAAAAACTTCGGATTCCCCTGTACTCAGTACCTAATATAATTTCTAAAGTACAAAATTAAAACTGACACGGAAGAATTTATATTAGAATCTATTCACCTAAATGACCAGTTTGGTTTTAAAAAAAAGAAACTATAATAATTCTGATAAAACTATCCTGATAAATGCATCCATTAAGGCCCACCAACCTAAATTTAGCTATTGTCCATATTGGAGCATACATACAAGGGGGACCCCAGAAAACCAGAATTTATTTATTAAAAATTGTGTGTTTATTCTTACATATTTACACTTCAGTCACCTGCAATGTACTCTTCGTCTGATACAAAACACCTATTGAGAGGCTTTTTCCACTGCTCTTTTGAGTTCAGTTTTTGAACTCATCAATTTTGATGCCTTTTAGTGTTTCTGCCCTTTTGTGTTTCACCTCTTCCACATCAGCAAGGCATTTCCCTTTGAGGACTTTTTTCATCTGGGGAAACAAACAAAAAAAAGTCGCTTGGAGAGAGATTGGGTGAATAGGGAGGGTGGGGCTTTGGGCTCATGCCATTTTTTGCTCCAAAACTGCTAAATACTCAGTGAGGTGTGGACAGGTGGATCATGAAATGGGCAAATGTGTTGAAGCCAAACACAGTATCTCACAACAACACTAGCTGGTACACTGATGACCATGGGTTCCTAGAACACTTAACTAGCAGGGGAAGCCTGTACTACCAGGGGCTTACCCTCAAAAAAATAATTCCAGTTTTTTATGGGTTCGCCCTCATACATAGCATAATTGAGCTATGAAAAAGGCAGACACAGAGATTTAAATACACGGTAGGCTGAATCAAATCCCACAAGATGGCCATAACCCTAAGAGTAAAATTTAGCTTAAAACATGAGTATTAATCAAGTCCCTTGACAATAATGTTGTGGAAAAGCAGGCACTGTACACCAAATGCTATGAACTGTTTTTAAAAACAGAAAGTCAAGAAACAGTCCCGGAAATTTTCAAACAACTGTTTACAATACCAGGATTTTATCCTTTACCTGTAGCTTCATTTATCCAAACCAACTGCAATCTGCTTTCCACAAATGTACGTACAAGTATACAAAATATGCTCTCTCTATATGGAAATCTGTTCACATACACGCAGAAGTCCATTTTTACCAATAATTTTTTATTTTAAAATTGTGGGGTACAGTTAAGGGTGGGGTTTACAAATATGCATCATTCAAGCACCCTTGTTGATAAGGGGTTTACCAATAATTTAATATGTTCAGACACTGTTCTAGAAGCTTTGCCCTATATTATCTAATTAATTGTCACAACAAGTCAATGAAGTAGGTATTACTATGCCTCATTTGAGAAATTTAAACTGTGTGGTACCAAAATAAAAGAACTTAGCCCACATCTCACAGTCTGGAAGCAGCAAGGCCAGGATTTGAACCTAGCTCCATAGTATAAATTCTTACAACCAGGACACTGTCATTATTTTCCTATAGAGAATTGTGCCTCACCATGAAAAAAACCACTCCAGTTTTTCTCTCATGAAAATACATATATTATGTATAAATACTGGGAGAGGGTCAGAAAGGATCTCCTGGTGACATAAATCTGTCTGTCATAAGGATATGAACACATCAAAGGTCGTGAAAGCTAGAGACTTGGTAACCAAGAATAGATCTCCAAACGGCAACGAATATAGCAACAAGGTGACCCTTGATACCTTGGAGTTTAGCCCAATATTGTCCAAACTTATTTATTTACTGATCTCTATCAGCAAAAATAACTTTGAGCAGACATGCTTAACATGTACAACAGCATGCATAAGTTACTATCGATTCACAGATTAAATATTAGGGAGTATTAAATTTCCAAAGTTTGGCATGAAAAATAAATACAGCATGTGGGAAATACGAAGTTCATTTTGGAGGCCCTTCGTGTAAGCTACTCGTGTGCCGTTACAAGGTTCCGTGACCTTCAACACTTTATAATTTTGCAAAGACACAAACTGAACCACTGCAAGCACCAAACAGCTGTGCTGAGGGTCGTTGAGCTCGGAAAGGAGCCTGTGGCCAACCTGCATCTGCCCCTCCACGTGGCTGTCATGCTCTTTCCCCAGGGGCTTGGGTGAGAAACGACGAAAGCTTTGCGTCTTTGTCCAAAGTGATACGCCTTACAGAAAACACAACACCCTTCAATATTATAGCTAGAAATGTTTTTTAAAACCCAAGAGGCTTAAGAAAACAAAATTCCAGGCCGGGCTCGGTGGCTCAGCCTGTAATCCCAATGCTTTGGAAGACCGAGGCGAGTGGATTGCCTGGGCCCGCAGGTTTGAGACCCGCCCGGGCAACTTGGCAAGACCTCATCTCTACAATAAATCAAAAAAATTAGCCGGGTGTGGTAATGCGCGCCTGTAGTTCCAGCTACTCTGAAGGCTGAGGCAGAAGGATCGCCGGAGCCCAGCAGGTCGAGGCTGCGGTGGCCGGGAGCGGCCACTGCACTCCAGTCTGGGCAACAGAGTGAGACTCCAATTCAAAAAAAAAAAAAAGAAAACAAAATTCCTTAGCCAGAAACCATGATATACATGTATTGCTAGATTTGATATAGATATATATATTTATATGTGCTATATTAATACACACCATATATATCACATAGCACACAAACATATATGTTCAGTAGAAAAGATATATGCTGAGACCTTCACATACTACTAATGAAACTCCCCCATATATAAGCAAAGGACTCAGCACATAGCAGGTGCTCAGGAAGTATTTGTTAAGCTGAGCACAGTGGCTCATACCTGTAACCCCAGCTACTTGAGAGGCTGAGGCAAGAGGATCGCTTGAGCCTCAGAGTTGGAGGCTATGGTGAGCTATGATGGTGCCACTGCACTCCAGCCTGGATGTCAGAGTAAGACCCTGCCTCTGAAAATGTTTTTTAAAAGAAGTATTTGTTGAATGACTGATGTGTGTAGCCTGAGATTTTTCAAGTGTCGTTGCTGTAATTCCCCCTCATGTCTAATATCCCTTTGATGGGTCCTTAGGGATAATGGTGAGAACAAACAACCCACAATCTCAGGGAGCTCCTCGTTTGTACGTATCAGTCAGCACACAGGATTCAGACATGGTTCAGTGCTGGACTAGACATGTAACTTCTCCCACTCAGGGTCTTAAAAGCAAGAAACATCTTTAAGTGCCCAGGAGAGTTTTGGTGTAACCCTGATTAAAGGAAGAAATAGAGATCCTCTCTGATTGTGACATATGGCCTTATAATCCTGTTTACAAAAATCATACCCCTTAACCTAAGTAGCACATTTAATCTTATCCATGATCAAATTCAAGCCAACCTGTAACTTGTAACTAGAATTTATCAGGAAGCAGGAACTCTTAAAAATAGCATCATCCAACCACAAAGCTAAGGCCACAGGAAGGATACAGAAAAACAGCAATAATGTATGTTGTATTCAATAAGTTACAGAGCAACATCTGTGTATTTCCAATAAAACTATATAATTTATAATCACCATAAGAAGCATCTATTGGTCTGTTTAGCCTCATGTCTAATGTGTGCCTATATCCAACATCTGTAGCTTTTCTTCACATACAAATTCCAAATAGTTGGTATTAAGAGTCCATTGGCCTGTAGTAACTTCAAAAGTCAGTACAAATAGAATACAAATGCTCTCAGTGACACTGCCTTTTTTTTTTTTTTTTTTTTTGAGTCAGAGTCTCACTCTGTGGCCCAGGCTACCACAGCTTCGACCTGCTGGGCTCAGATGATCCTTCCACCTCAGCCTTCCAGAAAAAGCTGGCACAACAGGCACATGCCACCATGTCTGGCTAACCTTTATTTATTTAGTTAGTTATTGGAGAGACAAGATCTCATCATGTTGCCCAGGCTGGAACTCTTGGGCTCAGGCAATTCTCTCATCTTGGCCTTCCAAAATGTTGGGATTATAGGCCTGAGCCACTATGCCCAGCCTTGACATTTTTAAAGATGTCAATGCATTGGTTATATTTCCTTCGTGGTCACACTTCTTCTAAGTGTTTCACGGAGCTGACAGCATGATGTTCCTAATCCAACGACCCTACCAATGTCTCCTCACAGCAAGTAAAACTGACACGGGAAGTGGAGCCATAGGCCAGAGCAACTGGCTTAAGAGCCTTCCATGAGGAAACGGTCCTTCTCCCTGAAGGCAAAGCTCTTCTTCTATCTACCCACACCTCCCGGGACAGTCACATCAGTCAGCTCAGAGATGTGTGGCTCAGGACCTCAGGGAACACAACCACGTCACAGCAAGGTTCGACAAAGTAGGCAGGAAAATCTACCCAGGGAAACAGACAATGAAGTGTAAGGCCCACAGAGAGGAGACATCTGAACCTTCTGGTGAAGACCTACCTTCGAGTGAAGAACTTCCCAAGACAGTCCACCCCAGAGGCAGCTCCACATGGGTCAGAGCCAGCACGAGCTCGTCATCCAGGGCAGGCAGCGCTCCCACCGGCAGGGCAAACGGAGTCAGCAGGGTCTGATGGCTGCAGGCTGTGAGACGATCGGCCTGTGTCACCAGCAAGCGGGCCAGCCTGCAAGCCATGTTGTCCACGTAGGTCACTGAACCGGAGCCCATGGTCACTGGGGAATAACCTTCCGAGCAGAGGCACACAGACACCGTCACAGTCTCCTGAAGCCCGTGGCCTGGACAACAAGACAGTGAACCGTTCACCCCAAGTCCTCAGGAGAGGCTCCGCGCGTCAGCTCTGCCACGCTGCTCAAACACACAACATGCTCAGGGGCGGCAGAAGGGTAGCCGCTGCCACCTCCAGGGGCCGCCAAGTCTGTGGGCCAGTCATGCTGGCTCCTTTCAGTGACTCCCGACTTTAAAATGAGCCTTTCTGAAAGCAGGGCACTTGGATCCTTACCAAGCACTGTCTGGCATGCCTTCACCTTTTGCTTCTGCCCCTGCCCCTGAATTCACATCTGTTGTCTTCATGGCCTTTGCTCTTTTCTGCCCTGCCATTTCCTCCTGAGTCATATATTTTTACATATTTATTCAAGCAAAAGGTTTATAAGAGAGCCCCACACAATTACCCAAGATCACTCTAGTTCCACAGAGCTCCTCTGAATGTGAGCTAACACAGGTGAAGACTACTTAACAGAAAGTGTGTGTGTGTGTGTGTGTGTGTGTGTGTGTGTGTGTATTTGATATCTCTCCCGCTTCCAATAATAGCTTCTCTGTCTTGTAGGGATTCTCAAAACCTCTCCTGAGTGTGGTCATCTACTCCTGCTATCTGTCCCTCCCTACACTCCTCTTCTTTGCTGCACCCTCTCCTCTTGCCAAGGTTGGTGGACTCCTACCCAGCATATTTTTAAGCTGCCCTTAGCAGGATGTTCAGGAATTAATGGCACCAAGTCACTATAATTATGATCATCGTGGCTGGACAGAGAAGAGTTAGTCAGCTACCACCAGTCACTCGAGCCCTCTTACCCCCAAGCACATGACTAATGGGTGCAATTCATCCCTCCTCTGCCTTATTTTCCACACCCTTTCCCCAAGGCTGTGCTGCTAGGCTTCAAGGAATAAGAGCATCCCCAGTTTACCGAAAGAGAATTACTGCTATTTTTACACGGACTCTTTCAAAAGTCATTCAATGGTTCAGGCACCAGATGGATGCACTCACCTCCCACCAGACTAAACATACCCAATATATATTAAGTCTATCTGTTTTACAAATTTCTGAAAGGTTGCTCTGGCAAAGCTGTAACCCAGAAAATTTAATAAGGTTCATAAATAGAGGCTGTTTGTGTCTCCAGGAACTCTGGTAAAAAGAAGGTAAAGAACCTCACCTTTACATAGGCCACAATGCAATCAGAAAGATTTGCTTTAACACAGAAGGAAGGAGAAGAAGGTTTGCCACTAGATGCAAATGAAGCCAAAACAAAAAGTTGTGAAACTAGGAGGGGCACTTGAGTTATCACTTGTATCTTTTTTTTTAATAAGAGGCTTACTAAAAAAGAAAACCAAGAAAGGGAAGGAAAACTAAATGCAGGAAAGATATAAATGTACAGGGCAGAGGGAAAAGAGACCAACAGCCAAAGTAACTGTGTGCCATGAATTGGGCTAGTTTGTTGGTTTTTCTTCTAAGGATGAGGGTAGCTGGGTCAAAGAGATAAGTGTTTAAAATTGCCCACGGTCTCAAAAATTAGACAACAGATTAATTCAGTAACCAAGACCCAGGTAGGGCTGAAAGATATCTGTACTTTTCTACAATTCAAAAATTGCAAGTTCCCTATATGATATAATTTAAGAGGGCCTGAAAGACCCTCAGTTAAGAAAAGCAACCAATCAACAAACAAGAACAACAACAAAAAAAACATCCTCAGCTGGGCACAGTGGCTCACACCTATAATCCCAGCACTTTGAGAAGCTGAGTTGAGAGGACTGCCTGAGTCTACTGGTTCGAGACCAGCCTGGGCAACTTGGCGAGACCTCATCTCCACAACAAATCAAAAAATTAGCTGAGAGTGGTGGTGCATGCCTATAGTTCCAGCTACTTGGAAGGCTGAGGTGGAAGGATCGCCTGAGTCCAGCAGGTCAAGGCTGTGGTGGCCGGGAGCACGCCACTGCCCTCCAGCCTGGGCAGAGTGAGACTCTAACTCAAAAACAAAAAAATCCTGTTCTTCAGGTAATGACATTTTAAGTACACCTTTAGGTTAAATGTTGGAGTCTCTTAAATGTGCAATCTGTGCCACCGATAAAAATACAAAACAACCGCATCTGAAAAGGGCTATCAGCTCATAGCATCATTTGGTATCTTCATGCTGGTATTTGAAGAAGACAACTTGGAGAATCACAAGCTTCAAAACGCAGACATTTTGGTGGTGAGAGAGAACATTCTGGAGCCTGAAATTCCACCAGGAAGACTCTGGATGGACAGAGTATCAAGGGAAGAACCCCAGCAACCAGAGGGGGCGAGCAGAGGAGAGGCAGCTACGGGGTTGCCAGGCTGACCACAGGCGAATGAAGACAGACACTGTCAATGTCAGTCCTGCCTGGGCCAGCCTTGGCGACGAGCCTGAGATTCCAGGAGGTTTCCTCCATTTGACTGTCCAAAGCCCACCCAACCCTGAAGAGCCGGGTGCAGCCAGCAGGATGGGCCTGCAGGAACTAAGTCAAGGCTCCTCATGGAGCTGCAGACACAGCACAAAGAACCTCAGATGGAAGATAACACAGTCTGCGTGTTCTTCCTAATGTACACACATGCAAGAGCGCACACACACGTATACACACACCCGTGTTTGTTTTCTTCCTAGCTTCCTTCCTTGCCTGTATCCCTGGAGGACAGATGCCTGCAGGCAGACTTCCCAGCTCCACAGCCAAGAAAACACTCACCTGGAATGCTGGCTTGAAGGATGTTATCCTCCGTGCGCTCTGCCCTCACAATGTGTCGCTGATGAGATCCATCGTAAATAAAGTAAAACTCAGCATCTTCAGGAAGATAAACATTTTTGTCAAACTTTGCGTAGATCGTTGTCTTCCCCTGAAACAATGAATAGGTTGGGGCATTATCACACTTCCTTGTCCTGGCTCTAAGAAAGCATAATAAAAGGGCCTGGGTCCAAAACAGTGCCACTGGTGATATGCATATCATGTGGCTGAGCTCAAATATCATGAATCCTTCTTTCCAACAACAACACTTTTGACATCGGGAAAGATATTTCCTGATCTATTTAGGTACAGGTGTCAGAACTGGTCTGTTCTGTTTTTAACGTTGAAGAAGTTCAGGGCATAGGGAAGAAATTCTTATTTTTGCTTAACGCACTAGATGTGTAAATGTAATATTTCATTGTCTTTGCTACATTGCTCAGGCTAGCCTCAAAATCTTAGGCCACCCAAGTAGCTGGGACTACAGGTACACACCACCACACCCAGCTATCTTTTACTCTGAATTCCTACCAGCCAAACATTATTGCTTGTGTTCATTTTTATCCTGTACCTAAAATACCACTATTAGTACAAAGGTTCAAGATAATTATTCTTAGCTCTGGCCTTACCCTGTACTAGACCACAGTCAGTTATAAAAAACTTTAAATATTCACAGACATTGCCAAATAAATAAGACTGCCCCCTCCCACATTTGCTTTTTGTCTTCTCCGAGTGGTTTCCAAGCGTGCTTTCATATCCGGCCTGGCCTCACGCCGTCACTTAAGAGCTTCTCATTGGCACAAAGCCCTGCAAAATGCCCTAGTCGCCAGAAAAGGAGCCGCCACCTCAGGTCACCGAGGCACACTCACTCGAGGACAAATGTCCAAGGAAGCAGGGCAGCAGACTGTCGCCGTGGAGGGGACACAGGAGAGTGTTGCCCCTAAGAAAGTGGCAGCCAGGTTAGGCTAGCCAGGTCAGGCTAGCCAGGTCATCTCAGGACCTGGAGGCGTCAAAGGATTCCGGATACTCCCTACCCCAAACACACAAAGGCAGTACAAAGTGGGGCCTCCAGGGAGTGGGTGCATTCCGCCCCACCTGCGGGAGAGGCAGGGAATGGTAGCCAGGAGGCAGGAAGGGTCGCCCACTCGAGGGTTTCCAGAGCTCGGCCCAGTATGGAGAAGCATCTGAGCTTGTGTGCTTGCCCAACAAAAACAAACCCGCTCTGGAGATAGCCTCACCCTGCCCCAGGGGAGAAAAGTGAACAGAGACAAGTCTGCAGTCTCCTTGACATTCTGTAGGACACTAAGAGTTCGGCCAATCAGGATCAAAAACAAAATCAGCTACACACAGTGGCTCATGCCTGTAATCCCAGCACATTGGGAGGCTGAGGTGGGAGGACTACTGGACCCCAGGAGTTTTATGTTCAAGACTAGCCTGGGCAACATAGCAACGCACCATTTCTACAAAAAACCAAAAAATTAGCCAGGCATGGTAGTGTTTGCCTATAGTCCCAGCTACTCGAGAGGCTGAGCTGGAAGGATCGTCTGAGTTCAGGAGGTTGAGGTTGCGGTGAGCCACAAACATGCTACAGCATTACAGCCTAGGCAACAGAATGAGACCCTGACTCAGAAATTTTTTAAAAAAACATCAGCATGGGTTATTTTTTCCAATAGCCACATAGTTATTTAATCTCTCTCTCTCTCTCTCTTTTTTAATAAAAAGCTACATTTTCCTAGTGGTTTGCAATCCATCACACACACATAAAGTTATCTGAAACTATGAATTCATATAAATACAAATTGTGAGGCACTAAAAAATCACTGGTTTGCAATTCTGAATTGCCCTTTCTCTGCAGGTGAGCATGTGTGTATGTGCGCGCGCATGCGCGCGTGCACACACACACACACACACACACACACACACACACACACACAAACGTAATCAATAGAAAGGAACATGCCAAGAAAAATCGACCATACAATAGCTTCAAAAAAGTTCAGGAAGGAGATCTGGAAAGCAAAAAACAATAACGAATGTATAACATGACTGAGAGAGGAAACTTAGATGAAATTCCATTTCCTAAAAAAGGAAGAACAGCTTTAGTCATGTTCCTGGTTGCTAACGAGGCTGTTAAATGCACAGAATCCAACCTGACCTGATTGTAAATTTTTAAAATGAAAAACAAATTATATAAAAAGATCAAAGACTTTCACAGGTCACAAGAATACATAATCTGAATCTATTCAAAACAAAGATCATATTACTATTTTCTGTGGTTGGGTGAATAAGGAGTACAACTTATTCAAGGTTTTAACTGCAACCCTTTCAATGCAATACGACCCCAAACAATATAGTCTTCTAAATTCACCGTGCCTCCCTTTCGAGAACCATCGCGCGCTTTACATCGGTAAAGGAAGATAACCAAGAGCTACGTGAGAAATGAGACACGCCCGTTCACGAGAGATGCCCGGAAGTCCTAACACTAAGAATAATTCAGCAATAAAAGAAGTCTCTGATTTGGCAACCACAAAAACATCAGAGTGGCACAGAGTCGTTGTAAGCCAAGGAAAGTGGGGCCAGAAACCAACAGTCACCCAATTAGAAAGGCGTGGGCAGGAGAGGAAGGCAGGGAAGGAAAATATGAAGATGAAAGGACAAGAGCATTTTCACTCAGCAAATGTAGGTAAAGCTCAAAGGAGACAGATTTAGATAACGCTGCTCAGGAGAGCCTCGAGAAGAATGGGCTTCTGAAGGAATCTGCTGAGGAACAAGAACGCACATATAATCAGCCACAGGAGGCAGATCTTGGGGTAAGACTTTGATCTTTCTAACCACTGAGGTCACTAAAAATCTGCCACTTTAAAAGGACACTAATTTCATATATGGTGCAGATAAAATCCAACTTCCATAATTCTAGGTTGCCCCCTTCACTTTCCCATCTGGATTCAATTGTATTCTTTGCAATTAAAGACTATAAACTTTCCTAAATAACTTTGTTGATAACAATATCAGATCCACGCTGTTGCTCCACAAAAGTAAGGGTGATGTGTTATCACCTTTCTATCCACTCGCTATGTCACTTGACTATTTTCTGGAAATTTCTGGAAACAGTAAGAGGCATGCTAGGCAAAACTATCTCCCCAAATTTAAGGTACTCCAGTCAAAATCCAAACTGAACTTCTTCAAATGAAACGCCACAAGGATATTCTTAAGTTCATCTGGAAGAAGAAAGACACGAGAATAGAAACAAAAGTTTGGAGAGAGACGAGAATCTTGTCTGGGCTGTGGGGGTGAGGGCCAGAGCTCGCCCTCTTCCCACAAAGCCGAACACACCGCAAAACCAGGGTCATTTCACAGGGTGAGAGTGGCAAAGTGACAGAACACGTGCCCATGGAAATCACGTAACAAAGACAGCATTTTACACCGGTGGGGAAATAGTAGACTGCTCAATGGATGGTGTTAGAACACCGTTATCCGTTAAGGGAAAATCCTGCCTCCTACTATACAATTAAATTTCTAATAACTCAATATATGGCATAAAAATCCACAAGAGCGTAAAATCAGAGGACTGCTCAAAAGTTTTCATTATTGAACAACTAGTGGCAATTAAAGACATCGAGATCTCATCGACACTGACACCACCCTGAAGTAGCAGCCATTTTCCTTTTTTCCTATTCCTTTCCAGTCTGTTCATATTCACAGGTAATCATGGTATCACTGTACTCATGGCATAAATACACATACTGGTGTGCTTTCCTCTCCTCTGTCAAAAGTATTTTAACCTATTGTCACGCTCTTCGGCTCCCTTTTTAATTGCATTCCACCATGTGTTTGATGTTCCATAATTTCATGATTCCTTAAATATTCCTCTATTGTGGTATATGATTACTTAAGTTGAGGTGTATTAATTGTATTTATAACTTTTTAACATTATGAATAATACTATAATAAACATTTAATGTACATTCTTATGCTTTAAATTACTGTTTTAGAATAAAATCCCAAGCTGGGCTCGGTGGCTCAGCCTGCAATCCTGCGCCTTTGGGAGGCCGAGGTGAGTGGATTGCCTGAGCCCGTGGGTTCGAGACCCGCCTGGGCAACTTGGCGAGACCTCATCTCTACAATAAATCAAAAAATTAGCCGGGCATGGTAGCGCGCGCCTGTAGTTCCAGCTACTTGGAAGGCTGAGGAGGAAGATAGCCGGAGCCCAGAGGGTCGAGGCTGCAGTGGCCGGGAGCGGCCACTGCACTCCAGTCTGGGTGACAGAGTGAGACTCCAACTTAAAAAAAAAAAGAATAAAATCCCAGAAATGAGTTCAAAATGTGAACAAATTGTCACAAATTGGCAAACTGCTTTCTAGCAATGTTGTGTCTACTTTTTTTTTCTTTTTTTTTTTTTTTTTTTTTTTAGTTTATTTATTTATTATAAAGATGTGGGGTACAATTCAGGGTGAGGTATACAAACACTGATCATGCAGGTACCCTTGCTGATGAGGTACGTTGTGTCTACTTTCATCACCATGTGTGCTGGTCAGGAGTATCATTTTCATCCCAACTTGGCCCAAGCTATCTTGAATTATTTCCTGTGTTAATAGATAATACACAGTTCCTCGCTGATTTAATTATTATTATTTTTTCCCTAAAATTTATTGTTCGCTTTTGTAAAAGTCTCTTGTCAAATGGTGTAAACGTTGTTAGTGGCCAAATCAAATTTCAAATTAAAGAACTTTAGTCTTCTATTTCACCTGTAAGCTTTGCCTTCGGCAGGTCAAAACTTTTGCTTTCCCAGGCAAACCAGTTGGAATCGATGTCAGAATCATTCCCTTGCTCCCTCTCTATAGTGAATGTGTATCACCTCTTGTCTACTCATGCTCAAATAAAAAAACACTCATCAGTATTCCTGTAAAACTTCACAAGGCCAAGTAACATGGAAAACAGGAATAAAAAATGCATAATAGAAAAGCTGAACTAACTAGGATCATTCTAAATATACTTCAACATAAACACACGTACAAAATCAAGTAAATTAAACCAACATTTCAAACCATCAAGCATCCCTCTAGAGAAATTCTGCTTATAAAACGCTTCAGTAATTCTCAAAGACCAAGCCTTCTGCCCCCCAAGAACCGAAAAGGTATTAAGTATTTTTGCCGCTTTATCCCACCCAACTCTTGTACTCGCCTCCGAGTGGTGTCTCAAGTGGGACTGTCCAGCAACACTAATGTGCATGATCTGAAGAGTTTTTTCATTCATCTACCTCTCTAATCCCCTGGGTAACAGAGTAGCTGTATCAGTCTAATCACTGGGTATTTTTGTATTATTGCTTCTCTCTCTTCCTGCCTTTTCTTTTTCTCATCCGCTATAGAGAGTGCCTCTGTATATAATTATACCTTGTTAATAACAATGCTATTTTCTGGATTCCTTAACTCTCTGACTTCTACAATGTCTGGCATGAGTGGGCAATAAACTGTCTTTTCAAATTACAACTAGAAAAGGTGGCACATATCTTTTATAGTGGAATTTCCTAATCTGGGGCCACAGAAAGAGCCTGTAAATTAATTTCAGAGAGTTTGAGAACCTCTTAAAATTATTAGCAACTGGTTTTTTGTGCATGCATTCATTTTCTGAGAAAAGGTTTATGCCTTTCATTGTAGTCTCAAAGCCATTCGAAGATTCAAAGAAGTTTATAAACTTTAGCTTTTATAGTAACAGGCAAAAATAGGAATAAGTGCTTTTTAATGGTAATGTTCACCTTTTTTCAAAACCTATACTGTCTTCCAAGATATTCTAGTATTATACACTGCCTTTATATGGGGCGACTTGGAAAAAGAAGCATAATAAAGGCAAATATGAGTTAACATGTTAAATATCATAGTGAAAGTTTACTGATGTAGGCCATGAAAACCATTATAATAGTATAATGCTCTAAGTGAGCTATTAAATTTGATTCTTTCTTTTTGATATTTGAAACTTGTCCTCTTTACAATAAAAAAAAATACTACATAGAGTCTTTCATGCAGAACGCAGTGTGTTGAACTTTGCAAGATCCTTGGAAAAATCAATAAAAGGGCAGGAAGGAGCAGGCACGGTGAGCCTGTAATTCCAGCACTTTGGGAGGCCAAGGCAGGAGGATTGCTTGAGCCCAGGAGTTTTAAGACCAGCGTCAGCAACATAGCAAGACCTTGTCCTCTACAGAAAATAAATAATAAAAAATTAACCATGTGTGGTGGTGCACTCCTGTAGTTGTAATCCCAGCTACTCGGGAGGCTGAGGCAACAGGATCACCTGAGCACAGGAGATCAAGGCTGCAGTGAGCCATGACTGTGCCCCTGCACTCCAGCCTAGGCCACAGAGTGAGACTCCCAACTCAAAAAAAAAAGATGCATTTTACAGATAAGTAAACATAAGCAGAGGTACCAGTTAGTACTAGTACAAACTAGCTTAGGATCCTAGAGCCAGATAATAATATTGGATTTCTTGATTTCTGCCCCAACCTCCAAGTGAGGCTATCCTGCTTATAATTTCTCAAGTACAATGCCTGTCTGTATGTACAAAGATTATTTTCTAATAATATATGTGCACATACGTATACTGATATAGATATATCTACATGTGTATACACGTGTGTGTGTGTGTGTGTGTGTGTGTGTGTATACACACTGTTTTCTATGTGTACAGCACTTCTCAATGTATTTTCTCATTTTATTCCCACAGTAATACCTGGGAGGTATGATTATGATATTTATAAAGGAGAACACTGAAAATATCAGTTCTAATGAGCAGCAGAGCCAGAAATCAAATCTAAATCTTTCTGTGCCAGGCCCAGCACACTTTTCTCCCCACGATGTTACAAACAGCAAGTGCCTAAGTATTTAGTGATTTCTCGACATTTTTCCACTTAACATTTTTTTATGTACCAAATATAGGGGTGCTCTTCCTGAAATCCATGAATATATATAATTCAGCATTTCTTTTATGTACTTAATACAGAAATTTTTATCCTGAAATCCAAGGATAGGTGTGAAGGGTTGGATATGGAAATGTTCCTTAATCCCCCAGGAAATGTATGCAATGGTTTTAGGTATTTATTGGGGACTCTTGTCTTTTTGTGTGTGTGTTTGTGTTTTTTTTGAGGGAGAGTCTCATTCTGCCGTCCAGACTCTGCAGTGGCACAAACACAGTTCACTGCAGCCTTGACCTCCTGGCCTCAGGTAATCCTTCCGGTTCGGCCTTCCAAGTAGTTGGGACTACACGTGTGCACCATCACATCCGGTTAATTTTTTTATTTTTTGTAGAGATGAGGTCTTGCTGTGTTGCCTAGGCTGGTCAGAACTCCTAGGCTCAAGCAATTCCCTTGTCAAGGCCTCCCATGAACCACTATGCCTGGCCGGGAGTCTGTCTTTTAATCAGAGATTCTTAGAAGGGTATACA
The DNA here is from genome assembly GCF_000164805.1 of Carlito syrichta. Classification (NCBI taxonomy): domain Eukaryota; kingdom Metazoa; phylum Chordata; class Mammalia; order Primates; family Tarsiidae; genus Carlito; species Carlito syrichta. The sequence continues at coordinate 119,211 of NW_007252298.1, read as the reverse complement.
GGGAGTATGTGATACCAAAAAAAATTAAGGACAACTGATTTAAAACATGTTTAAAAGCATTCAACTTCTGTTAACATTATTTAAACGTATCATCCCAACAAAATGCACAGGAATATAAATTGGCTAAATCCAGGTGGGGGAGGCAATATAAGAATGTAGTATTTTTAAGAGAGGTTAGCCAAAATGACCTAAAAAAAAGTATATAAGACATTTCTTTAGACTTTGGGGGCTGGGCATGGTGGCTCATGCCTGCAATACTGGTACTTTGGGAGGCTGAGGCAAAAAAAGGGTTGTTTGACCCCAGGAATTCGAGACCAGCCTAGACAACATAGCAAGACCTCATCTCTTAAAAAAAAAAAAGAAAAATTAGCTAGGAGTGGTGGCGCATGCCTGTAGTCTCAGCTACTTGAGAGGCTGAGGGGAAAGGATCACTTGAGTCGAGAAGGTCAAGGCTGCAATGAGCCATGATCTTGCCACTGCATTCCTGCCTGGGTCGCAGAATAAGACTCTGACTCAAAACAGACACACACACACAAATAGCCTTTGGGAGAGGCTTCCACCTCTAAATAGGATAAGCTGGACCACAATAGGCCAGTAGTCCTATTGATAACAACAAGCAATAATTAAGGCAGATAAATTTAAAAATTATTCTTAAAGGCATCGGAAAGCCATGGGAACAAGGAGGACAAAATGTAATGAAACTCCAGAGAGAGGAGAAGGACTCAGAGAAATAATGGAAACCAGAAGACAATGAAATAATATCTTTTAAGGGATGAAAGAAAGTTCCACACCTCACAAAAAAATGTTCTTTAAACACAAAGCAGAAATTAAAATGTTTAAGACAAATACTGAGGGAATTCAGTTTTAACAGATCAGCACTAAAAGAAATACTAAAGGAAATTATTCAAACAAAAGTAAAATGATCTCAAACAGAAACATGGAAATGCAAGAGGGAATGAGACAGTAAATGGGTAAACATGTGAGTAAATACAAACATCAAATATACAAAACAATAATTTAACAAAATTGTATTTTATAAATGTTTAATTTTTAAAGACATAAAAATATCATGTAACTTAAAATACTTGTGGAACTAAAATGTATAATAACAATAATGTAAAAGGTAGATGGAATTAAAGTCTCTACCCAAATTAGGAAAGGGTTGAAAGTAATAATTCTATATTTATGTTAAATATACATGGTTTAACTTAAGAGTAGTCACTCACAGAATAGTAAAAGAATGCATAACCAACAAGCTATAGAGGAAGAAATGACATAATAAAAAATTAATCAAAAAGACGACAAAACAGGAGAAAAAGAACATAAAACATGCTAGAGAGCAAATAGCTATATGACAGATATAAAGCCAACTATATCTGCAATTATTATTACTATTATTATTATTTTAAGTCAGAGCCTCACTCTGCTGCCCAGGCTAGAGTGCAGTGACGCACTCACGGCTACCGCAGCCTCAACTGGCTGGGCTTAGGCAATCCTTCCACTTCAGCCTTCCAAGGATGGAACTACAGGAGCATGCCACCATGCCCAGCTAATTTTTTTTTTCTTTTTTGTAGAGACAAAGTCTCACCATATTGCCCAGGCTGGTCTCAAACCCCTGGGCTCAGGTAATCTTTTTGCCTCTGCCTCCCAAATTGCTGGAATTACAGGTGTGAACCACTGCACCCGGTCAATATATCAGCAATTATTTTTAGTGTAAATAGACTAAGTGCTCCAAATATTACACCAAGACTGTCAGTACAGATGTTTTTAATCCCAAAACAATAACAACGTCTATATACTGCTTATAAGAGAAAATCCAGAGAGAGAAGTGCTACTCTAAAAGTTACACAGAAAGCTTAAAAGAAAAAAGCCATACTGTAAACTATTAACCCAAAAAAAGGTAGCATACTCAAAATAATATCAGACAGAGTAGATTTTAAAGTGAAACATATTACTTTTCATCATAAAGAGTTAGTTGAATAAGATAATATAATAATATCAAGTCTGTATGCACTTAATAACATAGCTCAAAGGATATAAAGCAAAAGTTAATAAATTCAACAGAACAAATAGAAAAATCCACAATCACCGTGGGAAACTTGAGCATGTTTCTTTCAATAGTTAATATAACAAGCAGACCAAAACAATGGCTAGGATATAAAAGACATGAATTACACAATTGAAATCACTTATCAAAAGAAATAATTACCATAAATTAAATATATATTAATATTTATTCAAAAAACCCGTTATTCAAACCTCTGCATTAAACTCGACAATACAAAAGATATAAACACACGACTCAGAAAAGTCAATGTGATGACAGAAAATCAAGTGTGGTGACTTTCACACTTTGATGGAATGACTCACCACTATAGAATTGAAATAGCCTTTGTTTTCATAACACAGCAGAATTGAGTAAAAAACAATTCATGACAGAGGTCAGTAAATGACTCCAGATTCCTCACAAGACCAGAAACAGGCTTTAGAAATCTCCTTAGCTTGTTGTCTTTTCAAATCCCTAACTTAGTTAGTCACAGATTCCATTGAAAACATAGAATGCCTAGAAATTGAAAACAAATATCTGACACTTTAAGTAGTAGATCATAGAGTGAAATGTACTCGGTCGGGTGAACTAGAAATTGACATTCTATATGACACAGCAATTCCCCTATTGGGAATATACCCAGAGGAACGCAAATCATTTTACAAAAAAGATACCTGCACACGTACGTTTGTTGCAGCTCTATTCACAATAGCAAAAACATGGAAACAACTGTGTTGCCCATCAAAGCCGGACTGGATTAAAAAATGTGGTACATATACACAATGGAATATTATGCAGCCATAAAGAAGGACAAACAGCCGGGCTCAGTGGCTCAGCCTGTAATCCCGCACCTTGGGAGGCTGAGGTGAGTGGATTGCCTGAGCCCACGGGTTCGAGACCCGCCTGGGCAACTTGGTGAGACCTCATCTCTACAATAAAATTTTAAAAATCAGCCGGGCGTGTAGCGCATGCCTGTAATTCCGGCTACTCGGAAGGCTGAGGCGGAAGGATGGCCGGAGCCCAGCGGGTCGGGGCTGCGGTGGCCGGGAGCGGCCGCTGCACTCCAGTCTGGGTGACAGAGTGAGACTCCAACTCAGAAAAAAAAAAAAAAGAATGAGTATGGTCCAGCTCTGCTCTACACCTGGCAAACATGCCCGGGCCACGGAATACTCTAACATCAATATAGACAAAGCTGACAACACGTTCAGAGGAAAAGGACAAGGATGCCAAAGGAATGCAAAAACTGTGCTGTCCGATGAGGAACAATTGAAGGAACTGGAACTGTTTTGCCAGAGAAAAGAAGACTCGTGGACCAAAGTCACCACTGAAAATATCTGAGGGTCTACCATGCAGACAAGGGATCAGACACGCTCTGCTGGCCCCAAGGGAAGAGCACAGAACAATGCGGGGAAGGATGGGAACAGAGTTCAGCTCCACAGTGACAGTCTTTTAAGGATCAGAGGTGTCCAAAGATGACAACGACTGCTTCAGTTCAGGAGGAACCAGCACTACCAGGAGATGGTGGGCTTTGTTTGCTTGCTTTTTTCTCTTTTGCTCATTTGTTCTGAGAAAGAATGGCACTAAATAACTTACAGGCCTGTCTAGTCTTGAGAGTCAAGAATCTACACAATATCTGGCATCTATTCTGTATTAATTGCTTCAATACTTTTTTTAATGGATGGGTCTAGATAAGTGGGTTTATTTTTTAAATTAATTTCTCCCTTATACCTTTGCTTTGGTCTACTCTTCTAGCTCCTTGGGTTGACACTTGGCTTATTGTCATTCTCTGTATTAGTGGTTTTCAAAGGAGATCACAGGAACTTTGCATTTTAATGGAGGGATGCAAGGAGCTCACAAACATTCCATTTAAATTTCATTTTCGAATTATGTTCCCATTTAGTTTCAAATTCTAAAAAGAATGTCACTTACTTGAATGTATTCTTTACCAAGTTTTAAGACAATGGAAAGGACTTCAACTGTAAGGCTAAGTCATTGTTCCACTGAAGTGTCAAATGCAATAAATTTAAAGAATACATTTAAATCATAAAAGTTATCAAGTTTACATATTAAAGTTTCCCATAACACTTGTTTAGAAAAACAGGTTTATCTTTCCGGAAAAAAAAAAAAAAAAAAGATTCTACATCACCTGCTTAGGGTTTCTAAGGTCCCTCTGACTATAAGACACACTCTGCTGTCCTACGAGGAGACAACAAAGTTCTTTTAGTGACCAAAGTACTGAATGGTCTAGGAAAATGCTTCTCCAAGTCCTTCTTATTCACACCTCAAACAAACTTCACATTTGTAGCTCAGTAAAGACCACAAGACATCAACTTCAAATTCAGGTTGAACCCATGCAGACAGTAACCTCACATGGTTATTACTTACTACTTGAGTTCTACAGGTTTATGTCAAATCAAGAGTAGTCTGAAGGCCAGTGTGGATCAGCTGATGGCACTGACCATATGGAACCAAAACCAAAACTATCAGAAATATAAAGAACCCTAAGTCTCCATGAACTGATCGCTTCTGGGCAAAGAGTGATCATACCATCAATTCTTATTTCAGGGTAGGCCAACCAAGCCCCTGTGTGGACACGGTGACCCTCTCCCTTGTACAAGGTTATAAAAGCAAGAGGCCATATTCTTTGCCCTTCTCATCTGACCAGCATCTGTGCCAGAACATGCCTTCTGTCTTCTATCTTCACACACACACACACACACACACACACACACACACACACACACAAGGCTATTCTTAAGTAAAAGCACTGAAGATCCAGTCAAGGAATGCCATTGCAAGATAAAAGCATCAGAGAACTCTCACCCAAAGAAGCACAGAATCAGAAAGCTACCCTATAGAGAGCTAAAAGAAGCCTTAGAGCTCATCTGGGTCAAATCCCTTACTTCACAGGGGAGAAAACTGAAGATCCGTAGTAATTGTCGACTTGATCCAGTTTTATCACACAACAGACCCGGGGCCAGAGCCCTGGCGGTCCCTTTCCATCCGATCCCCTGCCCAACGCCTCACACTGCTGGTCAGGAAGCGCTGCAACCTCTGACCCCCAGATGAGCCCTATTCCTCCTCCAGAGACTGGGAAAAGCCTTGATGGAAACAGGTCAGGGTCAGAACCAATAAACTCTCCTCAGAGTTCCCCAGTGCCCAGCTCCACCATAGCCACTGCCCTCCACTGTCCTGTCTCTTCTCTTCTGGGCTTCCATCACCTCTGCTAAACCACAGAAAACCTGCCAGTCCCGCTGCTCTTCACCTTACTCTTCCTCCTGAAATCGAAGCCAAAGCAGGCCAGGAGCAGCGGCTCAGTCTGTCATCCCAGCACTCTGGGGCCCCGAGGCGAGAGGACTGCCTGAGCTTGGGGGTTCAAGATCAGCCTGGGCAACTGGGTGAGACCTTGTCTCTACAATAAAAAATAAAACAATAACTACAACAACAACAATAAAAAACGCTGAACATGGTAGTGCATGCCTGTAGTTCCAGTTACGTGGAAGGCTGAGACGGAAGGATCGCCTGAGCCCAGCAGGTCAAGATTGCAGTGGCCGTGAGAGTGTCACTGCACTCCAATCTTGGCAACAGAGTGAGACTCTGACTCAAAAAAGAAAAGCCAAAGCCATGCAACGACAGCCCAATCACAGCATGGAATACATAAAGCCGGGGGAAGTCAGAGGAGCAGAAAGACCACAGGACAAGGAGGACAGAGCAGCCAGCAGGTTGGTGTGGAGAAGAGGGAAGAAGGACAAAGGAGACGGAAGGGCGAGGCTGAGGCTCAGCAGGGTGGGGAAGCAAAAACAGACAGTGGCAGCAGGCTGGGGAGTGATGGCCACGGCAAGAGGAGAAAGCAACTCGGGACTTGACTGAAATAGGACATGAGCAAGAAAGACGGAAAATAAAAAGACAAATGAAAATAGCAGGAGAGAGAGAAATAGTCACTACACAGGAACTGCAATCTGGAAACACTTGTCAAAAGGAGGAGAAGAAGAGGAAGAGAATCTAAATTCTGGTGCAGACAAGAAACATTTCATCTGATGCAAACCAAGAGCTAAGGTGATGTGCCTTGGTTGTGTTTTCTTGTGACCCGCCGTAAGGCAGGGGGCAGGGGTTGCTCTTTCAACCCATCACACCCAGCCAAGCACAGGCCCGTGCTGGCGAGTCCATCTTTCCATGTCACACACGCCACTGCAGGGAGGAAGGGGGTTCTCCTGGGGAGTCCTTTCCCATTCCCCGTCCACTTGAGAGTCAGTCTTGGATTGCGAATGAAGGAGCTCATCTGTCTGGTCTTGTCCTTTCTTGCCCCTTCCTAGTGTCCGTTCTCGTCCTCTCTCTCTGTCTCTCTCTGTCTCTCTCTGTCTCTCTCTGTCTCTCTCTCTCTCTCTCTCTCTCTCTCTCTCGGTCTTCCTACCAGCACAAAGCCCAGCAGTCGCAGAACAACTGGAGCAACAAGCACAGAGAACCAATCCAGGGAGTGCAACCAGTCTTGTTAAAGAGAGTACCTTCCGTTTCTTGAGTGCTTCCCTTTTCACAAGGCGCTTCTGCATCTGCAATCTCTTCTGAGCCACGGAAACCTGAGACACAGATGGGTGAGTGACTGGCCCAAGCTGCCCACATGGCCAGAACATGCCCTTAAGTCTCCTCATGTGTTCATTCACTCCACAGAGACGCACTGAGTATCCTATCCGATAGGCACTGTGGTTAAAACCAATGGCCCTGCTCTCACGAAACCATCGTTCTAGGGGGGAGACACAGACAGTGAAGAACTAATTATGTGCCTGGGATGTGAGGGATTCATAGAGCTAATAAAAATAAGGTGCGGTAAGGAGAGAGAGGTTTTCAACAGGATAGCAGGAACAGCCTGTGAACAAGGTGGTTATCAAAGAGACCGGAATAAAGTAAGGAGTGAGCCACGTGGATGCAAAAGGGCACTTCAGGCAGGGGAGCAGCAAGTGCAAAGGCCCTGGAGCGTTTGAGAAATCGCAAGGAAACCTGGCAGGCGGAGCACAAGGGGTGAGAAAGGGGAGGCCAGGGCAGAAGGCCACTGCAGGGACTTAGGCGTTTGTTCCACAGGGGGAAGCCACTGCATGGTTGGTTAGAAAGGTGACAAGACTGGATTTTGTTTTTTGATGCATACACATAATATTAAATATTCAAAGTATAATATTAAATATATCTTTAAATTTTTTTTAATTTTAAAGATGTGGGGCACAACTCAGGATTAGGTCTACAAGTCGAAATCATACAGATAAAGTTTGGGACTCCATTTGCTCCCCACTTCACCTAGTTTGAGATCAGGTACCCTTATTAATGTTATGTGCCCTCCCCCCAGCCCACCCTGGCATTGTCCCGCTATTGCCAACTGGATTTTGTTTTAAAAGGCTCACTCTGGCTGTTTTGTTGAGAACATTCCGCGTTGGGCCAAGGTTGAAATTGGGGAGCCTCTATTGTAAATCCAGGCAGGAATAGTGGAGCATTCTTTCATATCCCAGAGGCTCTCAATGTGGTTTTCTCTCTGCTAGGAAGAGGCCATCGCACCAATTTCTCAGGAGACCGTGTCTGTATTCAGCTCTGCTTATCCCTGACCACAGCAGCTCCAGTAACCCCGTGCCAGTGGAAGGATGGATGCCACAAGGGCAGAAATCCACACCGTCTACTGTAGAAAAGCAGACCATTCTTCCAGGGCCCCTGTGGAAGAGCTGGCCCAGTACTCTGGGCTATTCCAGCCATTTCTTAAAAATACACAGACAAGCCGGGCTCGGTGGCTCAGCCTATAATCCCAGCACTTTGGGAGGCTGAGGTGAGTGGATTGTCTGAGCCCGCGGGTTCGAGACCCGCCTGGGCAGCAAGATCTCATCTCTACAATAAATCAAAAATGAGCTGGGCGTGGTAGTGCGCACCTGTAATTCCGGTTACTTGGAAGGCTGAGGCAGAAGGATCGCTGGAGCCCAGCAGGTCGAGGCTGCGGTGGCCGGGAGCAGCCACTGCACTCCAGTCTGGGTGACGGAGTGAGACTCCAACTCAGAAAAAAAAATACACAGACAGACCAACAGATGGATGGACAGACTCACCCCTCCTCTGGCTTTTATCTATCAAAAACTTACAATAGCAAATGATCAAATAGTTCTAGTGGAGAGACACAGACAGGAAACTTCCATTTGCATATGAAAACAGCTTCGAGCATCCTCTAACTCTAACCCAAACTGCTATAGTAAATAAACTTCTGTTTTTCGTAAGGCCAACTATAAACATCCAATGGACACAAAAAGAACCAATACCAGTTATAAAGCCTACTCTTTACTAACAGAAGCCTACTGCAGATACTATAACACTGTCAAACCCCTACCATTGAGACATTACTGAAGTAATCTTAGGTGTAAGGAGACATCAGGCATTGCTTTCACACTCATTACATATGAAATTCCTCACCTCCTAACAAAAATGTAATTGAAATCAACAGTATTTGTCAATTAAATTATCAATTTAAGCCACTGCCATTGCTTAGGGACCATAAAGATAAAAGTGGCCAAGCTAGGCCCCTTTGTGTTTTCATTACCAGTGCCGTGCATTTGAATGTACCAGCGAATTATTTCAGTAAGTCCTCACAACCACCCTGTGAGGTAAAAACAAACCATCCTCTCCTTTCACAGATGAGGAAATGAAGGCTTTGAGACATCCTGCCCACAGGGATCTGAGGGGTGGAGCAGAACCGGGAGTCAAGCCCATTTCTGCTAGGTGAGCTCCACTTCCCTCTTAACTCCTGGCACTGCGATCAGGGCTGCATCCCCCAGAGGCAGGAGGCAAGAGCTGCCCGGTGCATGGACTGACTCTGTGACGACCACCTCACACCTAGCTCTTAAGGGTCTTAAGGAGTTACCCATGAATTTACTTTGAGTACTTAGAAGAATAAACTATATTCAAGGACTATGAACATGATGACCCTTTACATTTTATTTTATTCTCTTTTCTTCCTTCACTCAGCAAGTACCTGATGTGTGCCAGGGTACTCGGCTAGGCACAGATGATAGCAAGAGGGTAAGACCTGATTCTGGAACGGAGCTCACAGTCTGGTGGGGAGAGAAACACAAGTTAGCACAAGGGTCTCCCAGAGATGGAAGCAGGAATGACAGGTCAGGAGAGGCCTCTAGAGGATGAAGGGACCTCTGTGAATGGAAAGGCGTTCCGAGTAAAGGCGTGAAGATTGGCGAGAGGATGATTCGTTACTGCCAGGGTGTGATTCCCGAAACGGAGCGGGACAAGACAGGAAGCCAGACATGAAGGCAGAGGCTGCTCGTGGAGGACTTGGAGGAGAAGGAGGTCCTGGAAGAGTTCTGAGCAGGGAAGTGAACCATCAGATTTGCATTTTACAAAGGCACTTCATCAACCTAGGGGACAGAGGCAGTCACACCAGGAAGGATGCTCTTGAGGCTGTTGCTTCTTGGAGCATGGTCTCTCCGTCATGACCCTACCCTACTGCTCTGGAATTTTTAGAGTACTAAGAATAACCCTAGATGTTAGAAGAACATGGATCTGGCTCAACACGCCTGAACCACCCTAGTAGAAGGAGGGTGGAGGCTGAGTGTGAGGCCTCTGAGATTAAACTAGACCTGGACTCCAACCCAGCTGCCTCTGCTCCCTAAACTGAGGATAAAATGAGGACAAAAACAGTGCCTGCCGGCTCATGGAATTCTTGGACGCACTCAATGAAATAAAATATACTGACAATTTCACACCACCTAATATTTATGAAGTGCCTAATAAAATCAGGTAGCTGCTCAGCTTACTAAAATCAACATCATTATCATCATTTAGTATTCTTTATTTACTAAGAAAACTTTTTAGAAAAATATCTAATGAATGCCAGGCACTTTCCTCCATTTTTCTCAGAATAGCACAGTGAGGTTGGTGGTACAGCAGCATTACCACCAAAGGTTGTTGTGCTCAGAAGGCCACATTATTGGACCAAAGTTACAGTGACCCTCCCCAAAGCCTCTGAGCCTGCTACAGGATTCAGAAAAATAAAATGGAATGGCACAGTAAGGGCTACACACCCATTGAAAAGACCACATTTGATGAATGAAAGCTCTCTTTACTTCCAAATAGTCTTCCCACTAAATTGTAGAAACAATACTTTTTTTAAAAATAGTCATTTTTATGCCGAAGACAATTCACTCTTCACTCAGCAACATAATGCAAGTCCTTGCGTTCTCTGGACCTGGGTGCTACCTACCATCTATTTAGAAGATCACCAGAGCATTTACTTCCCAGGATCTTCACTGACCTCAGCAGTGCACCTGATTTCTTCTGGGACAGAAAGTGGTACAAGCAATAGACACGAGTGCACCGAGAAATGTTGCCTGTGCTATACGTTAAATCACCCATTGAAGACTGGGTGAGAGAAAGGGAGGGAGGGAGGAGAGTGAATAAAAATACAAAAGAATAAAGAAACAAAAGAAAAAAGAAAATGAATAAAATACCCAAAAAAGAAAGAAAAGGAAAAAGGAAAACCAACCAACCATCACACTGGCTGTCCCTCTGAGTGGCCTTCCAAGGACACACGATCACCTTCGCTCCTCTTGGATGCACAGATTCTAGCAGCACGTGTGCCAAGAACTATGTCCTGCTTCCCCTCTGTCTTCCTGCCACACCCCCATCACCAGTCAGCACGCTGCCCTGGTCCTTGCGCCCAACCCAATCCCATTTTCTCAGTAAGACCTAACTCTTCCAGGCAGGCCTCCACGATGCCGCTCTGGACTGCAGGTCAGCTCATCACCACGGTCTCACAGTAGTCAGCTGTTCCTGCCCAGTGTTCTGTTGTCTCCCTCTGCCTCCACTACAGGATTTCATTTTACCAATGCATTCTCCTTTCATCATTTTCTTGCCGGCCACACGATGAAGGCAGCAGAGCATCGTGGTTAAGTGAATGAGCCCTGTAGCTGGAATCATGGCCTGGATCCCAAGGCAGCCTCTACCCCCCATTGCTGTCTAGCTTTAAATAAGTGGCATGATTTCTCTGTGCCTTAATTTCCTTTTCTCATCTGTAAAACGGGCTAATAGTAGATACTTCTCTAGATTTAAGTGAGGGTCAAATGAGATACTGAACGTCTATCCCTGGCATAGAGTAAGACCCCATCATGTGTTAGTAAGTCTTTTTAGGTTTCATTTTTAAACTACCTCAGTTATGGGGGGAAATAAGGCAGGGTGTAAAGTAATTACTTCCTCCTAAATTTTTCTCAGGTATTCAGCAGAAACTAGGTCCCTTGGGACCTAGACAGTATCTTATGCACAAAAAGACTCAAAAAGTTAATCGATTAATTAGAAGGAAAGAACATTTTTGTAAACCAAAAGAATCACTTCCTGTTTGTGTGTTTCTGCTATGATTTTTTATATACTACCTTTTTCTTAATTTAAAGTAAAAATATAGCTTCACACATCAATTCATCAAATATGTATTAGGCCCTTATTAGGGTATATTCCAACCACTGTTCTAGGGACAAGAGATGCCACAGGGATCTGAAAGATCACTATTCCTGTGGTTTAGTCTTCTACTAGAAAAATACAGTAAATGAGAAAATATCAGATAATGGAGAATTAAAGATACCAGAATAGCCCTTAGTATTTACCCAAAGGAACAGAAAACTTACATCCATACAAAAACCTGCACATGAATGTTTATAGCAGCTCTATTCAGAATTGTTAAAATTTGGAAGCAACCAAGATATCTTTCAGTAGGCAAATGGATAAATTGTGGTCCACCCAGGCAATGGAATATTATTCAGTGCTAAAAAGAAATGAACTGTCAAGCCATGAAAGACATGGAGGAACTTTACATGCACATTACTAAGTGAAAGAAGCCAATTTGTAAAAGGGTACATATTACAAGATCCCAATTCTGTGACATTCTGCAAAAGACAAAACAATTAAGACAGTAAAAAGACCAGTGGCCACCAGGGGTTGGTTGGTGGGCAAAGGATGAATAGGTACAGCCCAAAGAAATTTTAAGACAGTGAAAATGTATGATAGCCTAATGGTGGACAAATATCAATACGCAATTGTCCAAACCCAAAGAATGTGCAACACCAAGAGTGAAGCTAAAGTAAACAATGGATTGGGGGTGGTTACAGGGTGTCGATACAGATTCGTCAGTGGCAACAAACTGTTTGTTCATCATCTGTGGCATCTTGGTGGGGTAGTGGATAAGAAGGGAGGCTGCACACACATGCGCGCGCGCACACACACGCGCACACACACACGTCTCCTCCCTCTCAACAATTTTACCTCAAACACAGCACCAGAAGTTCTGTAAGTATCCATTAATTTGGAAATAAGAGGAGCTGGAAGAAAGCCTGATCAATAAAGAACTGTTTATATAATAAAGGAAAACTGCATTGCTTCAATGCCATTCCAAATACTATAGGATATTATAATAATATTAAATTATTATGTTGTCTACCTTGGGTCCCTCGAAATCATCCAAAAGCCTAGCACACCTAATGGATACTGAAAGTTTCCCAGAAGCATGTGACTTTATAATTTACCCTTTGGAAAGGCAAGATAATTTTCGTGCCACAATCACCCTATCCCTTCAAAAACTCATTTGCTGGCTACACGGTTGGTAATTCTGGGTCTCCTCTTGAAGGATGTTGTAACATAGTTAATATTCTGATGACTGTGCCATATATCCTAGTTATTGTCTTAAAACTCAACAATCACTAGATATTATAGAATACCCCCTCTCAGAAAAAATTATTTAATAGCCAAGCAAAAACATGCTTCCAAAACTTATGATGATTTGAGTTTCTAAAGATATTTCTCTAACAAAAGAAACCTTTAAATATAGTAAAGCCCTGATCTCATCCCTCACAGAATAGACACAGACTCATAAGTTAAGTAGTTATACCCTCCTTCCAAATTATACAACTTCAAACCTTTGGATGACATAAGGAAAGCACATGAAACTCCCTGAATCAATGTAAACATGTTCCCAATAATCACAGAAATTAAAGCATTCCCACTGAAACCCAAAATGCTAAATTCTGTTGAGCACAGTAACTAAAAATGGATTATTCTTGTCACAGAGAACATCAATAGCTTTCTATATTTCTATGTAAGAGATTTGAAAAGTTTTGTTAAGCTTAAAGGCAGAGGAAAAAACTTAAAAATTTCAAATGATTGTTGCAGGAAAAAAAATAAACAAGTTCAATATATACTCTCCCAAAGATGTCCCAAGACATTGGTTTTTAACACTTGCTTAAAGACTCAATGCAGAGCAAATAAAAAACCAAAACATTCTAAACAGGTGCTTAATTTCTAGGGTAACCTCAAGGATAAATTTTCTTTTTTAAGCCATCAAAAACATCAACCTTTAAAGAAATTCCTCCTCTTAACAGATAATTTTAACCTGTGTTGATTATAGATCACATAATTCTCCAGTGAGCAGTCTACTGGAATGTATTTTCCCTTATTTCCTTTATTTTGCCTTAAAGGTACTTGCTGATGGAGGGTAACAATAGAATCCCGTAAAGTGGGCAGGATGTTCTTCCTACCTACCTACCTACCTACCTACATACCTATTCACCTATCCACCATTCTCCCAGGCTTGCTAACACATTTTGTTAACAGGATGAGAAGCATTTTTATCCCAACTGCTACTCTGCAAGTAGTAGACATATCCAACACATCTGCCTGGAACGGTTTACTGCTTTAAAAACTCTAGATTTAGGATAATTCTAGAGTTTCATTAAATTTCATTTTACAAACTTATAAACAGAACAATAAGCTAGAAATTTAACCACAAACTCTAAATAATATACATGTTAATGTTTTACATTTAAACTTGAACCTTAGAAAAACTAATTTTTAACCAAGATTAGATAGTGATATAGTCATTAAATACCACTCTAAACCACTGTTAGGAAATGCATTGAATTTTCACAGCCCTATAAGGCAGTTTTTGTTATTCCCATTTTATAAATGAGGAAAGGGAAACTCAATATAAACTAGAGGTCACAGCTGGGATCTGAATTCAGGTCTATCTGCTGTCTATTGCTTGCTCTTATTTCAAGATTAAAGCAATTGTTAGGGTGTAGATGGTTCATAGGTATTTAAAGGCCCCCAAAAGAAAAACCCTCAACTTGTGAAGTTCCACTTTCTGAGACTAACAAAAATAATCCATACAATTTGGGCAAAAAGGCTACTTCCCAAGCACCTTACCGAGAAAGGGGAGGTACCTGTCTCTAAGGCATCAGAAAGCATCATCTCTCCCAAGATGTGGTCTGTGCCTAAATAAACTTGAGAACTTTAACATGTTCTGCTTATTGAAATAAAGGGTGATGTTCTAATGAAAAGTACAAATAAAAGGATGGCAATCTGAATGACTTTTAGAGATAGAAAACCTAGAGAATGATATCTTTCATTATTTATTCAGTGCTGTGCTAGAGACAATAAGACCCCGTCCACAAACATGAATGTTTCCATCTGTTTGACAGGACTGCACACTGCAGCTCCCTAAAAGCAGCATTTGTGAATAGGGCTCCATTAGCCCAGAGGACATGAAAACAAAATCAGCACTATACTTGGTCACCCTCATGATCAGAGCAACATAATGCCTCACTTACCAACCTGTCAAGCCCGATTCTACCAGCTTTCAGTTCACCAGTTTGATCCCACAACAATCCTTTGAGGTGGGTGCCTACTATAATCCCCAATGACAAATGGTGAAACTGAGGCAGGCAGCGTGTAGATAATTTGCCCAGGGTGATAAAACTTTTTAGGAGGATGAGTCAGGAAGTCTCTTAACCTCTCATAGCCAAGTCCTTATAGAGATACAGCTATGCACACTGGCAATTCTTACAGTCTCTTCGAATCCCTTGAACCAAGACAAGGTTCCAGCCATGTACAGCTGTGGGCCAGTCCCTCCAGGCTGCAGTGACGTTGATGAGGCCCTTCATAATGCCCAGAGCCCTCTGCCATTTCCTAATTTTCTGCTCACCTTTACTCTCCATTTCCTTGGCTATACCTTGACCTGCTATAAAACTCACATTTTGATGCCCAGCACCATACTCTTCCTTTGCTTCGTGGGGCAAGTTCATACACCAGTGGTCAACTATCCTGCCTCAAAACTGATCCTTCAGAAGACAAGTTAGATGGAAGAAAGAGCAGCGAGAGAAAGCAGCGTGATGTGTAGAACACACTCAACCCAGAGTCTTTTGGCAGCACTCTGACTGGCTGATCTCAGCAGGATTCTCCAATGGGAAACCTCTTTGGCCAGAACGTTAGGTACTACGTGCTCAGTATGGGGTGCTGCACCGGCTCTCCGGATCCGAGAACAATTGCTAGCATTCTAGGCAAGAGGGGAAAACATTCACCTTTCAACTTGTCTTTACTATAGGTGGGAAGTTCAAAGAGGGCTTTGTTCGATTGCTTTCTGGACTGGTCTCTATAATTCTAAAACCGTTTTAAAAAGCAGTTTCCAACACTAGATTTGTATATCACACTTGACTCAAAAGAAGATTTGAATTTTCAGACTTACAAAGCTAAGGAGTGGATTAAAGCTCTGTAGAGACCCTGTAAAGGGAAGGCACCAAATGAAACCCATGATTTAATCAGCCTCTATTCTGACCATTTCTTTACTACATTGGGATAATACAAAGCAATAACTGTTTTAAGAACCAATGTTGGGATTGTCAGTTATAATGACTCAAGATTCAAAAAGACCTCAGCAGGGCCAACACTAACAAGACGAACTTCACCTAGTGTCAATGAAAATACTGTACCTAAGCTAAAGGAAATTAATCAGGCTGGGCCCTTGGCTCTAGCCTCTAAGCCCAGCACTTTGGGAGGCTGAGGCAGGAGAATCCCTTGAGCCTAGGAGTTTGAGACCAGCCGGGGCAACATAGCAAAAGTTGTCTCTAAAAGTAATAATAATAATAATAGAAAAAAAGGAGACTCATCAGCACAAGGGGGATGGAAGAACCAATAAACACCACTGATGTGGAAAGGACTAAGACCTCTCTACGGAAGTGAGCTCACAATAGGTCATCAGGGTGGTACAGCTGCCCAAAATGAGCTCAGGTTATCTGAAATGGCAGGTTGGTGTGCAGAACAGAGAAGGCAATCACTGCATTGTCCACTGCACTGGGCAGAGCCTACTGGGGGATTCTGTCCAACTAAGGACACTGAATTTAACTGGATGGGGAGTGCAGCCCCACACCATGTGAAGGAAGGCTGCTGAAATTAGGAGTTTATTCTGGCAAAGAAAACACTTAATGAGGGAATATAAAAGCAGTTCTCAAACATTTGAAGGATTGTGCCCAAGAGAGAACACAGTTGCTGTACAGTGTCTTAGGAGACAAAACCCAGAACCAATGGAGAGAATCACTGGAAACAGATTGCAGACCACAACTAGAAATGATTTTGTTAGTCAGGCATGGTGGCACACTCCTGTATCCCAGCAACTCAGGAAACTGAGGCAGGAGGCTCACTTCAGCCCAGAGTTGCAGGCCGCAGAGAGCTATGATCATGCCACTGCACTCCAGCCTGAGTGACAGAGAAAGAGAACCTGTCTCAAAAAAAAAAAAGCATTCCGTAATTAAGTAGGACTGCCCAAACATGGATTCTCTTCCTTATGGGAAAAAAGAGGGTTCTCTCCACCATCAGAATTGCTTAAGGAGAGCAGATGTGCTCCTCTTGCCAGAGGACATTTCTACACAAACACTTCCGTGATGAAAATAGTTTAAACTCTCATAGATAGGTAGGGTTTTTTCCCTCCTGCTGGTATTCTGAGTATCCTGAAAGCACACAGTGAAAGTGGTCACAAAAGGTTATTTCTCACACTCCTCTAAGTCTGAGCAAGGGCACAGTCAAACTGTCCACAAAAATCACTTTAAAAAAAAAAAGTTTTTGTTTATGTTTCCAAGAAGAAATTTTTCTATCTTCTTAGTGTTCCCATAGTTCTGGCTTTTGGGAAAGTTCTTCCTGATGTCCAATCTGAATTTCTCCTGCTCCAATTATACCAATTCATGTGGATACCAAAAAGGGCTCTGTAGTGATCGTGACAGGAAGAAAACTGACATGAGAACAATTAATAAAGAGAAATATTTGCAGAGAAAAATATTAAGAAATAAAGTTTTAAAGCTTCCAATCTCTAAATGCCAAATGTCATTCAGAACAGTATAAAAGCCATTATAAGGCTAGTTTACACATTTCCATTTCTGAGTGCAAACACTACCCTTCTTGTATAAAAGCTCTGCTTTTATTTTCAGGCTCAGCTTTCTATCTCTGTAGAAAGAACAAGACAGAAACTTAATGTGTTTAGATTGAAACCACTCAAAACTGAAGGGGAACTACAGTTGTACAGTAGTTGTATAAGACAGCTTTAAAAGGCTGGTGACATTAAGTGTTTAAAAATGTCTAGTTCACATAAAAGGTACCAAAATACAAGTTAAATAAAGCATGTTGTTCTCTCATTTTTTTAGGGACTTAGATATATTGCCAAAGTACAAAGCCACCTCGAAGCACTGCTTACCATAGAATTCTGGGTAGCCTAGTCCAAGGAACTAACACTGTGCTTAGTAAATTGATCCCATACCAGATTCAACACTCCTGCATCAAGCTAATTTACCTGTTAGGAAACTAATTAGTTTTCCATTAAAACTCCTTATTTCCCAGTTAACTGGATACCATATTCTAGATTCTCTTTAAGTGCTTCCCTAAAAAAATAAAACCAAACCAAGCTCTAACTCAACTCTTTTGGAAGAAACTGTGTTTTTTTGTAACTGTTACAGACTGGTTTTAAAGTTATACATGTCCATAAACAAGACAACAAACTAGTATCTATATAACTTAAATTTTGTTTAGTTTGGCTAGTCGTACCTAGTAGAAAAGGAGCATAGAGCCCAGAAGTTCCAAAGGACATCCTTGTCATTCTCAGGACTGAACCATGGACAACTCTGATCTGGGCTGGCGGCAAGTTTTTCACTGAGAGGTATGTATATGTGCACACTTTTTCCTCTGGTTTAAACTTTGAGGGATTTAGTCTTTGCAACCAAACTCCGGCCAATTGGGAAACTAGTCCATACCGTTTAAGTCAGTCACCTTGATTAGTCGTTTCACAATTGACTCTGAGAGGCATTTTACTTTTAATGCTTTCCTAATTGAGAACTATATATATATATGTCTCGCAGTTGAGGTCTGGAAGAAGAAAGGGTTGATATCGACATAAAGAAAAGTGTTCCCAGATATTCAAGATGGTAGCCAAGACTGTAAATTCTTCCAGATTCTTTTTCTACTCTTCTTCATTACCCAGCCAAATGTAGACTATTCTTCAGAGAATTTGAAAAATATGCCTGACACACCTAGGGCTTTGCAAACCAGATATGTGAATGAACATATCACACCCCCAAGAATATCCCTAGTTTTTCCAAATACCAACAAAAACAGCAAACTCACTGACTGTCTTAGTACAGAGACCTCACTTGAACCAGTAATGTAGGAAGCATGTAACATTTTTTAAAATATTTACCTATTAGTAGGTTATTTAATATATGGTATCTCTAATCTTATTTCACTTAAGAAGATGAATGTGAATTTCTTTATGAAAATGAAGGACAATGATAAGTTTACAGTCTCCATTTAAAGAACTGTTAAGAGATATATTGAGTCTACCCAAGGGAAAATAACATCTGGTGGACCAAAATTCTATTCATACCCATAAGTCTCAAATGTAAAGGGCATGTCTATATCTCCTCAAGGCAATCAGCCCCATTAGTTCCAACTGTTCCTAAGCAAATTCACATAATAGAGGATTGTGTAAATGTGATAAGGCATAAACAAACAGCTACTACCAAGGGATTCTAATTCTAAGTTCCTCTGTACAAAAATATCACCTAGGTCAGTCTGTCATGGTTTATGACCCTCCTATCATTAAATTTACTTCTTGCGTCTTATGAAGTTATTAAAAGTTATGATAAGTAACATTTAATGATACAGAAAAGTATTTGCGAGGTGAAAAGTAGGACATAAAACAATAGGTAATGTCAACCATTTTTATTAAAGTAATTATGCACATACCCAAATGAAAATGAAGTGCATATGGTGTTAGGCTTTCTTTTAACCTTCTTGGTACCTTTCTATATTTGTCAAGTTTTCTATGATAAACATGCATCATTTTTAACATTAGGAGAAAAACAATAAAATCTAAAATAAATTTAACAATCACCCTTTTTTTTTTTTGAGTTGGAGTCTCACTCTGTCACCCAGATTGGAGTGCAGTGGCCACTCCCGGCCCCCGCAGCCTCAACCCGTTGGGGTCCGGTGATCCTTCCGCCTCAGCCTTCCAAGTAGCTGGAATTACAGGTGCGCGCTACCACGCCCGGCTAATTTTTTTATTTTATTGTAGAGGTGAGGTCTCGCCTGCCCAGGCAGGTCTCGAACCCGTGGGCTCAGGCAATCCACTCACCTCAGCCTCCCAACGGCGGGATTACAGGCTGGGCCACAGAGCCCGGCTAACAATCACCCTTTGCTAAGCATAAACTTACCATATGACCCACACATTCTACTAGATATTTATTTAGATATTGTACAAACTTATTGTCACACACAAAACCTGTACATAGTGGTTATAGAAACTCTATTCATAAACACACAAAAAACCTGGAAATGCCAAATATCCTTCAGGTTATGAATAAGCTGTGGTACCTCACACAATGCAACGCTACTCAGCAATACAAAGGAACCAAGTAATATGATGCACAACAAATGGTGAATCTCAAAAAGATTATGCTGAACGGGAAAAGTCAGAGTGGGATGGCTTCATCACGCAGGATTCCACTTATATGATATCCAGGAGAAGTTACCTTGTACAACTATCGGGAAAAGAACAGCAGTTACCACGAGTTGGTTAGAAGGAGGCCTTGGCTACCACAAAAGATAGCACAGGGAACTGGAGGGTAATGTCAATGTTCTGTATTTGGACTGTAGTGCTGGCTATAGGACTGGATACATTTTTCAACACTCATGAAAATGGACACTAAAAAGGGTAAATTTTACTATATGCACATTGTACTTTAATAAATCTGCCTTTTAAAACACCCTTTTAGAAGTGAAAGTCTATTTATATCCATATTAAATTAGGTGGTGTGCAATTCTTTCTCCAAAATGCATCTATATTTCCTAAGGAGAAAAAGGAGGTTGTTTTTAAGATTGCATACTTATTACCTAGTAGGCACCACATTCTGGAGGATTGGGAGGATATAAGAATTTTTAATAGGGGCCCATGGTTCAAGGTCCAGGACCCTCAGGCCTGCTAGGGATGGCCCCGGAGACTGGCAGGAGCACCTCTGTTGGGCCATGGGACAACCACCAAGGGACCCCACAGAGTTGGAGAAAAGATACTTTAAAGGGAACAGGGACAGAAGATAACGTTTTCCAGCCTGAGGCTTTCAGAATCACCCTCAAATGCAAACCCAGAAGGCACTCCAGAGACCCAGGGCTTTGGTCATAGTTGAACTCATCTAATTTTCCTTATCGCTCATGCCCGTACCATTTCTAGATCAATTAATGCATGCCTAAGTAGTCACCAGGCCAATTTGGTGTGCTCAGTCTAGGGCTTACAGTGTCCTCCACACGTTTATATCAGTGAAGTATGTCTGAGAGGAGACTGGAGATTTAGAAGGGCTTATCCTCTTAAACACATTTGGGAACAAGGAACTTCCTCTGGAGCTTAATGGAGGAAGGGATTTTTATTTCATTCTTTTTATTTTCTTCATTTAGAAGAGCATACAAATAAACCTTAACTGGTCCTTGTGAAGAATTAAAAAGGCATAATTAGACCAGAAATATAAAAACTTATTTTCATAAAGCTAGAAATTATTTTTAAGGAGATAAGAGAGGAGAATGACCTAGAACAGGAACAATTCTGGGCAACAATTACATTAATATGTTTCCTAGACACTTTAAAAATGATGCAAAACTTTGTTAGAGTATGGACAAAAATATATCTTCACGCTGTATAAGAAAGAGTGACTAACAAACTAATGTTTTTGGAAGAGAATATTTAAAAAAAAAGAGAGAGAATGTTTTGACTAAGATACTAAATTATTTTGAAGACCTGAACATGACTGTCTAAATTAGTTAAAAGGTATAGTACCTTCCTAATCTGTTCATTAAACCACAGCACCAAAGAATGGCTACTTTAAAATACGGTTAGCAGCAGGTGCAGTGGCTCACACCTATAATCACCAGAACTTTGGGAGCCTGAGATGAGAGGATTGCCTGAGCCCGCAGGTTCAAGACCAGTCTGGGCAACTTGGCAAGACCTCATCCTTACAGTAAATCAAAAAATGAGCTGGGTGTGGTAGCAATGTGCGTATAGTTCCAGCTACTTGGAAGACTGAGGCGGAAAGATCACCTGAGCCCAGCAGGTCGAGGCTGCGGTGGCCATAAGCATGCCACTGCGCTCCAGCCTGGGTGACAGAGTGGACTTCAACTCAAAAAAAAAAAAAAAATGGTTAGCCTTATTTATTAATATATATGGATATGGGTATATATGCACATATATGTACACACACATACATCCATTTTTTTCATCTTCTTTGCCTCTGAAATTCTGAATTACTAAGAATTTAACATAAAATAGGTAACTATTTGCCTGACTGTTTCTCATCTTTTCTGGAGATCAAACTCAGGATTATGTTTAAGTTTAAATCAGTAACCAAACATCCAACAGTAAATGGAAGCAAGAATAACCACACCCATTATTTTCATGTCCTATTCAAAGCAAAGTGGATCTTCTTAAGAGATAAGCAAAGAGCGTTATACATTTTGATGCATACGTAGTGAAATGAGAGCCAAATGGTGACATGCAGACTTGCTTGGGATGCAGCCATTCCATCTTATTCTGTTCATCTACACCACAAACATCACTGTACCCTTGTACTGATAGTCCCAGGGTATCTGTACATAGCTGTGCAATTTTGGACATCTGCGCTTTAGAGAAGAGGAAGTCATACTTAACACACTGGGTAAGTCATAGAGAATAGATCAAAGGTTTCTACAACAGTCAGCACAGTCTCTGGAATGTCATAGATGTTCAAGAATATTGATGATCTCTTCCTTCTGAAAAGCAATTGCTACAAATTCACAATGAATCATTTTGCTCAGTCTACTGAACAGTTTAGCACAGCAGCAAGTTTCTCTATCTCTAAGTCACATGTGTCCAATATATTTCTGTGCTTAATTACTTTCCAATTAGCACTGAATAGCAGCAAAAGACCAAAACTGACAGGTTCCCAGATATACTCATTAGATGTTGAGTGTGTGCCTAAGCCTGCAGAGAAATTCCCAGGTTAGGGTGGAGACAACACTATGCTCGTGACAGCACTAACTTCTGCTAGGCCCAAGGCATCCCTAACAAAAGAAATATAAGCACATGACCGGGCGCAGTGGTTCATGTCTGTAATCCCAGCACTTTGGGACACAAAAACGAGAGGGTTGCTTGAGCTCAGGAGTTTGAAACCAGTCTGGGCAACATAGGGAGACCTCACTGGGAAGGAAGGGAAGGGAGAGAGTAGGGGGAGGGAGGAAGACAAGCTTATAACTCCAAAACAGTGCCCATCCCAAGGGCACAGGACTGATAACCATCTGCTACATGGTAAAAAAAAAACCAAGGACACTATTAACTTAAAAAATAAAACCTCTAAGTAGAGCAATTCTAAATCAAAAGCAGTTCTCCCAATAAGCCAAATTCAGGTTCATTTTGAGCAAAGGCCCTAACAGTACGCAGAGGGGTGGTCGATTCTCAGAGGCAGAGAGATATGCCTACCTAAAGTCAATGACAAGTGGACCAAACCTGACGCACTGGGGAATGTCTGCATTTTCCCCTCTTCTGCACATTCAACAGGATCTAAGTACATAATGCGTTTACTTTACGTCTCAAGGCTTTCACCGGAGGGTTCTTGTAGGCAGCAAGAAGAAAACAGAAGTGCAAACGCTGGGGAATGATGCTAACATGTGCCCACAAAGCCCTGCGATAGTAGCTCATACCATAGCATCCCAACAGACACCAGGGTAGGGCAAGGCGCCTCACCTTCCTACGCCAGTGCCAGCGCCCCATCCTCCCTCACGCTTGGTGGATGATAGTCCCTTGCTCTTCCAGGCCAAAGGGGGAAAGAAAAGGAAAAAAAAGAAAGAGAAGTCCAGATTCAAGAGTTTTCCGTTCTCCAGATTCACGGAACAAAGCTTTAGTGAGAAGTGAAATAATGAAAGTCTCTATTTTCAAACTCATAATGAATGGAATGAGCTTGAACCTCTTTTGCCTCATTTTGTATAAAGCTATGTTTTAGATTTCAATATTTCAAATTCTCTCAAAGGTTTCTCAGATCCTAATGCAGTTGGCAAAATAACTAAACGTACGTTCCTTTGATTTTGTCATAGCTGGCACTTCAGGGATTTTAGGGACATCGACTTTGAGATGCACATGTTGACATGCCATTTGCAAGCAGCAGTTGATCAGTAGAGAGAACAACGAAGTCCCTGGTCCATACAGCCTGTGACCCTCCTTCACACCTTCCTTCAAGGCTGGGAGGAGAACATTTCTCTTTTCGTCAAACTCCATCTGTGCGCTCAGTTCCAACACGCCAGATTTATCAACCCACCCATCCTTCCCCGTCCTCCTCTTACATTTTCCCTGTCTCCCTTTCTAACCCACTGCACTCCAGCTGACATCCCACCCTCTGAAACCCACTGACCAAAGCCACCACTGAGGTCTTAGAGGCGAGTCATGCAACCTCCTCTGATCTCTTTGTCTGAAAATGTGAAATTCTCCCCTCCCCGACCTTCCAACCACCACTTTCTCTTCCTCCTTCCTCTTTTTAAATTGTCCCTTAGTTTTCTTTTTCTTTTTTTTTATTTTTTTTGAGTTGGAGTCTCACTCTGTCACCCAGACTGGAGTGGAGTGGCCACTCCCGGCCACCGCAGCCTCGACCTGCTGGGCTCCGGCGATCCTTCCGCCTCAGCCTTCCGAGTAGCCGGAATTACAGGCATGCACTACCACGCCCAGCTAATTTTTTGATTTATTGTAGAGATGAGGTCTCACCTGCCCAGGCGGGTATCGAACCCACGGGCTCAGGCCATCCACTCACCTCAGCCTCCCAAAGGCGTGGGATTACAGGTTGAGCCACAAGCCTGGCTTATCCCTTAGTTTTCTAAGGCTCATTCATTCATTCATTCAGAGAAAAACAGGCTGCCATATCTATTCATGGGGTCACATTTACCCTTCCGGTATGTAAAATACGATGATTATTAAACAATCGCCATAATTTAACCTGGAAATGCATATCTATGTTACTTTAAATATTCATATCTAATATTTCTTAAGGCCATTGTCATATTCAAGGGACCATAATATACATTAACTCATCTGTATTTTGCAACCTATTTTTATTTCAACCATTTGCCTGTAGGCAACTGATAGTCTGACGGGCAGAATAAATACTAGGATCTGTCCCTGCATGCTCTTCAGCCTGTAGTTTTTCCTCCTTGCCTGGAATTCTGCAGCACCTGGCAGCAAGTCACATCCAGTATTTAGGGATATAATCCCCAGGTAATATTTTGCTCCTAGGTAAGGGTATAATCAGGTCTTACCTTGATAAGGGGGTTTCCATTACAGGGCACAACAGAAAGCTTGCCTCTAGAAACACGTTCCTCCTGTGAGAGGGTCAGCACCTACCTTGGATGTATGCATATGTCTAAGGTATTTTAGGGACCTAAAATCACAGTACTATGCACAGAAATATGCACAGAAGGAATTATTAGCTGCCTGCTACAACAAATCTGAAAAGTTATAGTGTGCGTCTTTCTTTTCTTCTCATTTTTTGCAAGGAAGCTGTCCCTTGTCAGCCTGAAGAATCTACCTGCCTTGGGGCTCTTAGGCTGAAGTGAGGCCCTTTTAGCACTGTCACAGCAGAAAGGAAAAGAGAAATGTCAGGCTTTGAACCCCAGGAATAACTACAGCAGGACAATTGGCTGGAAATGTAAGCTTTATCAAGAACAGAGTTGAAAATTTCAGATTATGGTCTCTTTTATAGAAGACAGTGCTTCCTATTAAGGCT
Organism: Carlito syrichta; assembly: GCF_000164805.1. Taxonomy (NCBI): domain Eukaryota; kingdom Metazoa; phylum Chordata; class Mammalia; order Primates; family Tarsiidae; genus Carlito; species Carlito syrichta. Next base: position 94,056 of record NW_007252298.1, on the reverse strand, counting down.
AGGGAGAAAGCTTGCTGTCTTAGGATAGAAGAAGGAAAGAACCTACCAGGGAAAAGGCCTAACACGTACCTGCTTCTGGAACCAGGGAATTACAAGGAGAGGCAGGAGGTGAAACAGTTAAATCCTGATCTCCCTTCTGCGTTCTGGCCTCAGGGATGGAAAAGATTGTCAGATAAGTTACGGCACCCTCCATGAGGGAGCTGCATCACCCGGCTGTAATTTGGGGAGGCTGCTCTCACATCAGTCCAGGAGATGGGCAGAGCCCGGCAAACACAGCGATGCTGAGTGGCTGGGCTGAGAAAAGGACAGCGTTTGGCTCTTCCCGGCCAGTCTCCGTTCTCCCATGGCATGGATGGGACTAGATGTTCCTGTGCACCCTGAGGAAGATGAAGATGGTAGTGAGCTGAGAGGTAGCAGGCACAGCCCCATGAGAAGAAAAATATCCCCAAGAGCTACAGATATCACAGGGTGACATGCTGGGCCACAGGTTGGATGGAGAATGTGACCGAGAGATGGAGGGGTCCAGAAGACTGTCAGCAAGAGCCAAAAGGAAGTGGACTCAAGGCCAGCCCAGGAACACAAGGGCCCAGACGAGGCGGAAAGAGACCAAACTCCACAGCTGCAGACACCAGGGCAAGCCAGACACACCCATGAACGGAGGAGTCCACTGAAGACGGCACGAAGCCCACACTCTCCTCCCCAAATATGCAGAAAGTATCCTGGGAAGGAACAAGCAGACTTTGTCCTCTGTTCTAAAAAACTGAGTCATGTATCGAAATAAATGAGCATGCCAAACCTAAAGGAACTATTTAAATCTTTGCGTCAACTACATATGTACTAGAGTGAACTCCTTTTGTCATCTCCTACTGCCCAGAGGACAGGGGATAGAGAGGATCACATTGTTCTCAGTAAGAAATGAAGAAATGACATTTCTTCCACATACCTGAGTATATCTTTAGGAGAGCTACAATCCTGCTAAGTGGTATACAAAAGATAACATATATACATTTAAAAGTACTATTTTCAGTATAATAGCATCATTTCCATGACCAATAGCAACAGCTCATTATTGCTCTGATGGATACAACAATAAATGTACACATGAGACTCTTTCCAAGGTGTAAAGGCAATCAAAGTGTGAAATCAACCACTACGATATCTCTTTCTTCTATCCTATCTATGAGCTCTCTTCTTTCTGTATTTCCAGCACCTAGGAAAGTACTCAACATGTAGTTGACACTCAAATTTTACTAAATAAACAAAACTAGTAATAAAAGATGAACATTCAATAATAAATAAAAACAGTCACTTTCTACATTACCACAGGTGGTATGGTTATACCACACGCAACCTAAGTAATTGTCACCATCCCAGTTTTCCCAGAAATAATATTGATATCATGTAAAGAGATTTCCAAGAAAGGGTTAGAGGGTGGCAGCTACAGGGAAGACAGTAGAGAGATCAGCCACATGGCTAAGAGGAAAAGGGCAAAGGCAAGTGAGAAATAAAGGAGTTTAACAATCCAACTGGCTGGGCTCGGTGGCTCAGCCTGTAATCCCAGCGCTTTGGGAAGCCAAGGTGAGTGAACTGCCTGAGCCCGTGGGTTCGAGATCCGCCTGGGCAACTTGGTGAGACCTCATCTCTACAATAAATAAAAAAATTAGCTGGGCGTGGTAGTGCGTGCCTGTAGTTCCAGCTACTTGGAAGGCTGGAGGCGGAAGGATCACCGGCTGCAGTGGCTGAGAGTGTGCCACTGCACTCCAGTCTTGGTGACTGAGTGAAAAAAAAAAATTCACTCTGGACCTTCTTTCTCAAGAAATGCCCCAAGTTCAACAACTACAACTATTAGATAAAAAGTTGTTAACACGCAAAAAAAAAATAAAAAATTCAGCTGATATGAGCAGTGTAAAAGGCAAGTTCCCAGGAAAACAGTCATGTGATCAAGAAAGGAGGTGGAAAAAAAAGACAAAACAGGTCTCAGGCTGGGGTCTACAATGGGAGCACATCAAGCATCCTAAATAATTTGTTTTGTCAGCATGGCAACAGGCCTGCATCTGCAAAGTGAAATATAGCTTCAAACTCTAACAGTGAGACTGTGAAGTCCCATCATGCTCATGAACATGAACTACTGGAACATTTGCTTGAGTGGGTTTTCCAGGAACCTTTTAAAAATTCACTCTGCCATGCCTGTAATTCCGGCTACTCGGAAGGCTGAGGCGGAAGGATCACTGGAGCCCAGCAGGTCGAGGCTGCAGTGGCCGGGAGCGGCCACTGCTCCAGTCTGGGCGACCAAGTGAGACTCCGATTCAAAAAAAAAAAAAAAAAAATTCACTCTGGACCTTCTTTCTCAAGAAATGCCCCAAGTTCAACAACTACAACTATTAGATAAAAAGTTGTTAACACGCATATATTAAGTATATATGTATACACACATACACACAGGTCACTCTTAACAGCAGCAAAGTCCTTTTTAATGTGGGAAGCCAGGGGAAATTCTGAGCACAGAAAGCACACAGCATCTTTTAGTCATGAGATTTACATACTTAGCATGAACTTTATAAAATTCACAAAGCCTTAGAATTCACAAATGTTCTTTCCTAACTTCTAGCTTAATTACATTTTTTTAACAAAATTCATTTAGCTGAAACAGATGTTTTCTCCAAGCCATCAAATAAATAGTTCTTTCAAATTACCCTCAGTGTTGAGCACTGGTATCACTGTGGACAATCCTGAAAAACACAGGCTCTGAAAAAGTCAAAGCAGATAACCAAGCACCTGCCGCAGCTGGGGTTGGCCAGGTTTGACAGAGTGGTGTATTCATAACAAAACACACCCAGGTCCAGGCCCAGGTGCTCAGACTCACCACACTGAGGACACTCCTGGGACCACAGAGCTGTCCAGCAAACACTGGTGAAAGGAACATCTCTGCTCTGAAAAGAACTGGTTACACCAGCAATAAGTATTATCTTCCCTCAAATTCACCCAAGTCAAAACACAAGCAAAATCCAGGCCACAGGCTAGATAATATGCACATAATCCTACCACAAACAAATAACATGGGTGAAAAGAATATGATGTCTCTGAACAGGCCCTCAGCTTTCAAAATACTGTGTGCTGGCATGGGCACTACACAGAATTTTTATCTAATTCTCAAGGTTTGCCATCAAAACACAAAAAGCAATTAATTTTCAGTTAAGAGAGTCATGACTGGTTAGGTGATGATATTAATAAAGGAAATAAAGCTGCCTGGTACATTATAGTTTATCGTTTTTTATTTTTTTTTAAAAAGTTTCCCCTAGAAAGCTTTTAACTTCTTAAGAACAAATGAATCAAATTCAGAGTGGTCTTCATTCCAAGGAAGCCTGTAGTTTGAATCAGAGATTAGGCCCTCATCTTTGAGCACCTGCTGGACGGTGGTGGCTGATACCACACAAGTGCATAAAGAGGGGAACACTGATTAGCACATGCCACCTCTCAGTTACAGAACAAGGGAGACCTCTTTGCAATGCCAGCACATTTTTTGCAAAAAAGATACACAAACTATTTTAAAGCTCAAGGCACTGTTCCCAAGAGATGACCGTTAGAAGCTGAATGAATGGCTCAATGTGCAAGTAAATAGCATCCCAAGAGACAGTAGCACTTTGCTCTGCAGGTACAGGAAGTCTGCTGCCCAACACATAATTATACTTTGGATGTGCTACGACCTATAGGTAAAAACCTATGTTTGCAGTAAATGATGGCTTTAAAATAACATTTAAATCCCGCGCCTTGGGAGGCTGAGGTGAGTGAATTGCCTGAGCCGGCGGGTTCAAGACCCACCTGAGCAACTTGGTGAGACCTCATCTCTACAATAAATAAAAAAACTAGCCAGGCGTGGTAGTGCACGCCTATAGTTCCAGCTACTTGGAAGGCTGAGGCAGAAGGATCGCCGGAGCCCAGCAGGTCGAGGCTGCGGTGGCTGGGAGCAGCCACTGCACTCCAGTCTGGGCGACAGAGTGAGACTCCAACTCAAAATAAAATAAAATAAAATAAAATAAAATAACATTCAGGCTGGGCACAGTGGCTCATGTGCCTTCCAACACTTTGGGAGGCTAAGGTGGGAGAACTGCTTGAGCCCAGGAGCTCAAGACCAGCCTAGGTAACATAGCGAGACCTTGTCTCTACAAAAAAACAACAACAACAAAAATTAGCTAGGCGTGGTGGTGCGTGCCTATAGTCCCAGCTACTTGAGGCTGCAGTGGGAGCATCACCCGAGCTCAGCAGGTCAAGGCGGCAGTAAGTGGTGATTGTGTCACTGCACGCCAGCCTGGACAACAGAGTTAGACTTAGACTCAAAACAAACAAGTCAATGACAACAACAAAAAATTTAAGTAGTAATAATTAAATAACACTAGCAATAAAAGAAGCCTTACGGTATTGTAAATATTTGCCTTTTAGGTTGTTTGGTTTTGTTTCTTTTTTTGTCAGAACAAAATCCAAACCTCCTCCCCGTGTTCAGGGAATCACCCATTGTGTGAGTCTCAGTGGCAGGAGAGACGCTACCTTACAATACGGAAATGGACATTTCCTCTCCTGGTCCTTAGCAGTCATATGACCTAGCTCAACTCTCAAGTCCTGTCCCAGGCTTTGAGTTTGTAGCAAGTGACAGCAAGACCCAGAGTCCTTTGAGATTCCTCACAGGGACAACCCCAAAGGGAGTCAGCAGCGCAATTCAGCAACAGCACCAGAGTCAGATTCCACCTGGGACAGGGCAAGACTTTGCCTGTGACTCCTGTGGCCGGGTATTCTGCCGTCCCTACCTCTTTTCTGAGCTTGGGTTTCCAGTCCTCTCCCAATTACTTTATCTTGGCCTAAGTCAGAGTTCTTTTGTTTGCATTAAGAGCTCTGATTCACACGTGGGAAGAAGTGTTTTCACATGAGTGGTAGGAAATGAATTGAACCTCAGGAATGAGCACTCACTTTGTATTAAGGGCAGTAAGAGATTTGTTGGTAAAAATCATATAATCAGAGATCGCTTTATATTTTCTCTCTAAGCTAAACATTTCTGTATCTTGTTGAAGTTTTACTTTCTCAACACTCACACGTTAGGAAGAAAACTGTTCTGTTCAAATATCTGACTGCATGAAACCAATAATCTCTGATGATAGACGTCTATAAAGTGTTTACCTTTGGGGAAGATAGTAACTGGGAGGGGCCTGAGGGAGCCTTGGGGTGCTGGAAATGTTCTATATCTTGCTCTGGGTGATAGTGACATGTGCGTAAATATTTGTAAAAATTTATTATGTGTGTTCTTAATATTTGTGCATGTGACTCCATAGAAGTTTATCTAAATAAATAAATACACACACACACACAAACACACACACACAGGGTCATACACCCAGAGACAAATAGACACATGGTCCAGAAGTTGTGTTGACGTAGCTACCATCATGCTGATGATAAAGTGAACACAAGGGATGTCCTCAAAATAATCTTCATTTGTACAAGCTGCCTCCTTTGACTCTGGGTTTTCCTGGGAATTCTATTTTGAGGATGGAAGAATTGCCACTGGACATATTTGAAAGTCCACTAAGATTCTTCAGTGTCTCCTGGGAACAGACGTGTGATCAGCTCTAGTTTCATTTTTCTTTCACACCTTCAACCTTTTCATCAAAAAACTCATCAGGGCTCCAGCAGATAGAGCTCCAACTCCACATTCCCCACCTCACTATATCTTCAAATGCAAACCTAGAAACTATTCTTTTTGCTCTTTAAATCCTGCCCTCACACTTTCTTTTCTTTAAAAGTGACCTTTATCAATCCCCATCTGGTCCCAGAGATTATAATAATGATAATTAACTATTTGCTAGTCACGAATCCAGGCAGTTTATATGGCCAAGTGCTAGTGCTGTTTGTATTCTACATATAGGCAACCTGAGACACAGAAAGGTTACATAAGGTCCCAAAGTTAAAGGAGACCTAGTTTGATCTGTATCTCCCAGCTCATCCCTCCTACTTATGTCTAAAATCCAAGAGATGCTCAGCTTCTTCCCTGACCTTATTGTCCTTGATGTCTGTTTAAAGACTTCTATTTGCCATATTTCATTTTGCTTGTGCTAGTTCGCTCTGTCTCTCTCTCTCTCTCTCTCTCTCTCTCTCTCTCTCTCTCTCTCTCTGAAAAACATCAGTAATGAGGAAGACAAGAAGGGATACTTCAACCCAGAAGCTGTATATATTATTAATCCATATTTCTTCCTTAAGATGAAAACAAAAAATATTTAACTCACACTGCACAATCCTATGGTCATTCCCAAGTTTTACAAGTCTACCTTATAAACAACATACATTCAAAATGGCCAACCTTTTCACCCCAAAAAAATACCATCACACTTTCCTTTCTCAAGATCACATCTCAAATAGTTCTGCTAGAAACTTCTATTTGTTCAGAATTGAAGTCAACTGGCCTGAAAAGATGCCAGTGGCCAAATTTCTTCTTCCTATGCTCCTCCTGCCTGCTCTCCCCACCAAGTCAACCCTTCACCCAACCCAAGAGACAAATGTGAGTTATGAGTGGTGTCAGCAAGAAAACTACATCAACTTGGATCTAACACTTAGCTCTGAATTCTCAATATCGGTTCAATAGACCGAGAGGAAGACTGAAAGAAGAGAGAGGGAAAGATAAAATAAAAACAAAGAAGAATGTTTTAAAACACGTATGAAGAAAGCAAGACAGAGAGGTCCCAGAGGAATTGCTGCATGCATTTGAGGATATATGTCTTTGGAGGTGATTCACTAGAATTTGGGCAATGGGTTTCCCCAGTGTGGTCCCTGGCAAGTAGGTTTTCCACATCAACTTAAAGAAAGCCCTTGTAGAGAGGTTAACTTTTTTTTCACATTTAGAATAACTGACACACATACGGCATTTTCATAAACATTTAGTGTTTATATAGTAATTTTATTTCATTTCCTTATAGTTGTTGCAGTTCCCCAATCTGCAAGAGAAAGGAAATGAAATATATTTGGGGAAACCACAATTAATGGTGAAAAAAGACCAAGCCCTTAAACAGATATTTATTGTATTTATATTTAAATAATTACATTTAGTAGACTAAGAAAGTAACAATCGTCAATCCCAGAACAAAGTTATATTATCATACAACTTACTTATTTCCTTCCATTTTTCCACCAAGAGATAGAAAGAAGGGCAATTCATGAACTAGGTTAAAAGCCTGGAATGCAAGTAGTGAGAATATGCCTTTGTTCTATTAGTTTAATGAGGACTTTTCTATTGTTCTGTGTATAATAGAAGCATGTTGATAATTTCAAGGGAAAAGTGCACTGAACTTGGTGCCAGCTCCACATACTTCCTTTCCATCCCTCCCCACCCCACCCCACCACTGGCTAACTTGCATGCAAAAGTATATGCAAATGAAGTCAGGGTTAGCCAGGACTTTCAAACACTGCCCTTTGGAGAAGCCTGGCACAGGTTTAGCAGCAAGACACACGCCAGCACGGTGCTGGCATCATAGGTACCAAGCCACTTACAGAGAAGTAAGTATCTATTGTACCAAGAAGTCGAGAAAGGCGAATAGAAACCAAGAGATTCTCATTGTCAACTCAGTCAAAAGGCAGACTATCCTATAGATCACAATATTACTTAGCATTTATTCCCTCACATGCCACAGGCAGAAAGCATTCCTAATCTACTTGTGTGGAATCTCTCTCTTCAAATAAAATGGAATTACACTAATATCAAAGACATCACAAGAAAACAAAATCTAACAATCATTCATGATTTTAAAATAAAACTCGCAGCAAACTAGAAGAGAACTTTCTTAACCTAATAAAGTACATCCAAGAAGAAAAACTAAGATCAGAAACAAGATAAGTATGTCCTTTCTTACTACTTCTATTCAATATTGGAAAGGGAAAAAAGGCACAAAAATGGGGAAAAAGGGAAATAAAACTTTCTCAATTTGTAGATGACATGATTGTCTATGTTTTTAAAAACCCAAAGAATCAACAGAAAAAGCTCTTAGAACTAACAAGTAAAGTTGACAAAATTGCAGAATACAAAAGTTAGTTAAATTCTATATACCAGCAATGAACAACTGGAATTTAAAATGTTTTGTTTGTTTTTGTTTTTGAGTTAGAGTCTCACTCTGTCGCCCAGGCTGGAGTGCAGTGGCACACTCATAACCACCACAGCCTTGACTTGCTGGGCTCAGACGATCCTTCAGCCTCAGCCTCCTGTGTAGCTGGAACTACAGGTATATGCCACCATGCCTAGCTAATTTTTTCGATCTATTATAGAGACAAGGTCTTGCCAAGTTGTCCAGGCTGGTCTGGAACCCCTGAGGTCAGGCAATCCTCTTGTCTCCACCTCCCAAAGTGCTGGGATTACAAACATGAGCCACCATGCTCAACTGGAAATTAAAATTTTATAAACAATACCGTTCATAATAGTATCAAAAATTAAAATACTTATATATAAATCTAACAAAATATGTGTAAGAACTATATGCTAAATACTACAAAATACAGATTAAAGGAACAAAATAAGACAAATTAATAGACAGATATACAATGTCCATAGATTAGAAGACTCATTATTAAAGTGTCAGTTTTTCCCAATTTGATCTACAGGTACCATACAATTCAAATAAAATTTCAAGAAGCTTTATTTTCGATATCAACAAGTTGATAATAAAACTTATATGAAAAAACAGACAGAAATAGTCAAAATAATTCTGAAAACAAAGAATAAAGTCAGAGGACTTACACTGCTCAATTTCCTGAATTAATATAGTAATTAATATAGTACAATAGTGGTGAAATGATGTGTAATCTAAAACAATGAAACAGGGCAGAGAGCCTACAAATATGCACACATAAATATAGTTAACTCACTTTTGACAAAGAGCAAAGACAATTCAATGGAGAAAGAACTGTACTTTAGCAATCATGCTAGAAAAATTGAGCATACATATTCCCTCAAAAAAAGTTGACACATACCTCACACTTACACAAAAATTAACTTGAAAGTATCATAGGTCGAAATGTAAGATCAGACAATTTCTAAAAGAAGACACATGAGGAAATCTGTATGACCTTAAGTTTAGGAATATTTTTAGATAATTCATACAAAAAAATTTAATAAATTATACTTTATCAAAATTTAAAATGTTTGCTATGTGAAAAACATGGCTAAGAGACTGAAAAGATAAGCTATAGACTGAGAGAAAATATTTGCAAATCTCATATCTGAAAAGAAAGTTGTAACCAGAATATATAAAGAGCACTTTCAACTCAATAAGAAAACAAGTCAACAAAAAAGAGGGGCAGTATCTGAGCAGAAACCTCACCAAAGAAAAGATATGAATGGAAAGCAAACAATTGAAAAGACGCTCAACATTATTATTCATTAAGAAGGTACAAATGAGCCGGGCACAGTGGCTCAACCCTGTAGTTCCAGCACTTTGGGAGGTGGAAGCAAGAGGATTGCTTGAGCTCAGGGGTTGGAGACCAGCCTGAGCAACAGGGCGAGACCTTGTCTCTACAATAAATCAAAGAGTTAGCCAGGCATGGTGGCACATGCCTGTGGTTCCAGCTACTTGGAAGGCTGAGGTAGAAGGATCACCTGAGTCCAGTAGGATGAGGCTGCAGTAGCTGTGAGCGTGCCACTGCACTCCAGCCTGGGCGACAGAGTAAGACGCTGACTCAAAAAAAAAAAGTACAAATGAAAACCACAATGAAATACTACTGCACACCTATTAGAATGGCTGAAATACATGCTGACTATACTACATGCTGGAGAAGATATGGAACTGGAGCAACATTCATATGTTGCTGGTAGAAATATAAAATAATACAACTTCAGCAAACAGTTTTGCAGTTTTATATAAAGTTAAATACAGATTATAATAAGACCCAGCACTACTACTCATGGTATTTTATCCAAGTAAACTGAAAACATATGCTCACACAAAAGTTTGTACATATGTCTAGAGCAGCTTTACACATAACCATCAAAAACTAGACCTTCAGCACATGGGTTGTTAAACTGTGGTACATGCATTCAATGGAATACTACTCAGCAATACAAAGGAACAAACTACTGATTCACACAAACATATGCATGAATATTAAATGCATTTTGTTTAGTGTAAAAAGCCATACCTAAAAGGCCACATATTGTATGATTCTATTTGTACTACATTCCAGAACAGATAAAACTATAGGAAGAAAAAACAGATTTATGTTTGCCAGGGGCTGGGGATAAGAAGAAGGTTTGAAAGTAGCATAAGAAAATTTAAGAGATGATAGAAGTGTTTTATATGGGTGGTAGATATAAGACTGTACATTTGCCAAAGCCCACAGAACACTATAACACCAGTAGATTTTACTGTATATAAATTTTTTTTTTAAATCAACCAGCATTATGGGAGAATCCAGGATAAAATGTGGACCATAGCAATGACTCTAACTGCATAGCAAATTACAAAAGCAGACGGCAGGGGACTCCGAAGAAAGGAGGGGACCTAGATACTTTCGTTTTGACTGCAAGGCTCAAGTGTCTTGACTGTAAGACAAAGAGAACTGTATGCAAACTCTGTACTCTAGTTGGTACATCTATATTCTCACAGACGTAGAGGTCTATATTCTCACAGGGACATAGATGAGCAATATTAAAATATAAGTAAATACATTATAGATAATGGCAGCCAAGTTTCTCACTGTCAGAGAAAAAAATGCTAAGCAAAGGATGAATACAAGAATGGACTTTGCGGTGCTGGAGTCAAAGATACCAGTAATACCAGCCAGTATAGGATCATTCATCAACTTCTATTTTCCAGAGATATACATATCTTTTCAAGCTAGAAAGTACAAAAATTCTTGTCATTAATAGATACTATATTTGCTATGAGATTTTTTTTTTTTTTAAAGCAGGATATATTGAGAGAACAGAAAAGCTCCCACAATAGCAGGGGGGCTGAGAGGGTTGCCCTGCTGTGAGTTTGTTGTTTAATTAGAGCAGAGTAACAATGTTTCTTTGGTTAATGCAGAGTCATTTTCGAAGACAGCCAAAAATTCACATAAGCTAAAAACAACTTTATAAATAAAAAAATTAATAGAAGTCTATGAGCTTGTCTCTGCATCCTGATCAGGGATGGTTAAATTAAATTCAACATATAGTTCTACAACGGGGATTCAAAAAAATCCGGAATTATCTTTTCAGAGGACAGGCCCCTTGATGGCACACTTGGAATCTGTTCCTTGGGATCAGACGGTCAACCGAAGTTTTTACCTGGAAGTTTTAAGAAGATTGCATCACAATTTGTGAAAGACACAGTCCACGTTGTGGCAAACAGGTGACTTGGTTATTCCACCAGGACAATGCACCTGCCCACACGGCACGAAGCGTTCAGCACTTTTTACCCCAAAACAGCATGACCCCACGCCCCACCCGTCCTATTCACCGATCTTGCCCTGAGTGACTTTTTGTTTCCCCGATGGAAAAAGTCCTCAAAGGGAAATGTTTTGCCCATGTGGAAGAAGTGAAACAAAAAACAGCAGAAGCACTGAAAGGCATCAAAATTGCCAAGTTCAAAAACTGTTCTGAGCAGTAGAAAAAGTGTCTCGATAGGCGTAGTACATCAAATGGAGAGCACTTCGAAGGTGACAAGTTTGAACAAGCAATAATAAATACAAATTTAAATTAATATTAAATAACTATAAATTTAATACATAGATATATTTAATATACAATATATTACATTTTTAATAAATCAATTCCTGGGTTTGGGGATCCCCCTTGTATTTAAGAATATGCATAATAATTGACGTCTATGTATCTGGGAATTCCCAATTGCTCAGATTCATTATTAAAAAAATAATTTACCAGCCTGCTCTTTGAACTTCCCCAGGCAGCCCACTCTGCCAAACTCTTCTGTTTCAGCACAAAGATAGACATGCCATTTCCTGGACAGAGGCAGATATTTATCCCCACCAAGCTTTGGGTGGCCAAACCATAGCCGGTCACTTATTACCAGCTACTGTTTCCTTGCACACTTTACAGACACATACACACCCCATCAATATCGCCACAAAGCAAATGTGCCCTCCAAATATCCCAGACTTCTGAATTTGCCTCTCCGCTCGGTTCATAGGCAACGACAAGATGAGACCAGCCAGGAAGGGTCAGGACTGAGAGGGACACTGACCATAAAGCCCAACTCCAACCAGTTGTTCGTGTAGGGTAGGGCATGTGATTCTGTATCTCGGAAGGGAAAGGTGGGCCGCCACACAATCCAAGGATTGGACCCAGGGTCGACAGGGAGGTCAGACAGATGGAACAGAAGCAGCTGGTTTCAAGTAGCCAGGCCAGAATCCGAATCCCAGCATTCCTGGCTTTGCAGAGATCAAGTCGTACAGGGTCATGGCTGCTGATCTGAGGAAAAGGTGGAGCACCCCCATTCACTTAACAGCCCTTCGTGAGTCATACACATCCCCAGATAATCATATTTGCTGGTGCCAGGGTAGAAGGAGAAAGGTAGGAGAGAGGGAAGGGAGAAGGTAGAAAGGACACCTACCAAGGAAGTTGTTTTTCCCTGGCGGCATCTTGACTTCTACTAAGTCAACTCTCCTGGTCTTATCCAGGACACATATTGGGATTTTTTTTTTTTCCCTCGATTTTCTTAGTTGACCTACAGCTTCCTTGAAACTCTGGATTTGTAAATATAATGCTAAATGTCATTTTCCTTTATATAAGCTTCATTTAGTCAGTCAATAAATATTTACTGAGCACCTAATCTGTGCCAGGTTCAGATTCTGTTTTTTTCCTGGGACTCAGCAGGAGTCTGCTCTCACAGAGCTCATATTCAAGTAAAAAAACGAGTTAATCATGATCTATGAACCTTAACAGACTCTTTTTTTAAAATGTTGTATATTTCTCTATGGGATATTTAGCATTAACATGAAGAATTCAAAATCACTGTCAGTGATGCTTTATTTATGGGTTGGTTTATTGTTAATGGACTTCTTTTGAACAGTCTAACTCAGAGGCTAAGGACAACAAACTAGACTTCATCTGCTTCCTCTCTAGACTATCTCTGTCCCTCTAGTCGACGACCCTTCTGAAGAAGTATGGCCCAAGGGTGTGGAAACACAAGCCCCTTCCCTGACTCAAATCCACATGTAGCTTTGATGGCTGCTGGACCTTCTGCCCAAGCATCCTGCGTAAACAGCTTATCCCACCTGAGGTAAGCTATGCTCACCACCGTAATCAAGCAGTAGTCACCAAACAATGCCACATTCCCAGCACTGCTGAAAACTAGGTCCAAGTAGACATCGGACAGGCAGTCACTGGTTTCCGCTCCCCTGCCTACCAACAAGCCACTTCATTCACTGCCAGGGTCTTTCCGATTACTGGAGGTCAACATTTGCAATAGCATGGCCTACAAAAACACAACCTTCAAACACTTTGGAGAGTCTGGAAATCACCATCTCCAAAAGCTCTGGCCAACTCTGGACTTCCCCTGGCCTATGACAAGACTCTAAAACTAGGAGACCTTGAATGGGCTGCCCTGATTCCCACTTCCCTAACCATCCCATGAAATCAAAATCAAAAGCCAAACAGCCAGCCCTGCCTTCAGAGGGATGCATCTCTGAAGGGGGCCACCACGGGGTTTTCATGTACGGAAAAACTGAGAAGGATGGTGCTAGCACAGTATTCATGATTAGTCCCGTCAATAAACATTTATCGCGTGCTTACTGTGTGCCAGGTGCTGCTTGATCATATCAAATGCCACACAGTTAAAACAAACAAAGAAGCTGGAAAGAGACATTAGGCAGAAGGTATGAAGTTGGTAGGCGTCAACAGAGAAGGTGAGAGCAAGGGTTGAGTGAAGTTGAAACTGAACCGGAACGGAGGGAGGAAAGCTGTAACTCAAAGAGAGGGCAACAAAGCACACATTTGCACATGTACACAGGTTGATAGGGGACAATTTGACGTTTCCATACCGATGTGTTGTGTAACAATCCAACACTGTATCCATCACCTCATGCACTCATCATATCTTCATGGTGAGAACACTCAAAAGCCTCTCGTCTAGTTGTTCCGTAAATCTACAATACCGTCTCTTACCACTTTAGTCACCCTACTGTGGACTAGAACAGAACTTATTCCTCCCAGCTAATTGTAACTTTGAGCCCAACAACCAGTCTCTCCATCCTCCCTTCCCCCTTTAAATGGCAAAATCTGTGTCATCCTGCTTGACTTACACGTGGTCTTAATCTAATTTATGAGTGGCCAAGTACACTTCAAGGGATTAATGCTTTAAGGATGTGATTTTATTAAATAGTCTGCTGAAAATCTCTGCTGAAAATGAATATGCAGTATTCACTTCCTTTTTTCTGTAGATTCTTGGTTATATGTTCTCAAAGGAATGCAAGGAGCTATGTTTCCTCTTCCTAAACAGTCACTTTAAATAACGACAGTCCCATTCTAAACCATACTGTCATCAGATGTGTAAATGTATTCCATTTCAGTAACTTAGATTTTCGAATTCCCTCCCATCAGCATAGCCTCTGCTCAGCACCCCCAAAACCCAGACCGCCCACGGAGACAGCCCTCCTCAGTTGGCTGCTCCACAACCTGAACTGCAAGGTGGCACAACTTGGCAACTTTATAAAAGCAAACACAAGTCTTCACAGGGTCTACACCCGCAACTGTTTCTAAATCATTACAAGTTTTCACCTACGTCTCTCTCTCCAGAAGTCGCCTTTATTACTGATCTTCACAAAATAAGTAAGGTGCCGAAGGCCAGTCCCTGGGGAAACTTGATACCCATGTACCCTCTCAAAGAGTTTCCAGCTCAAGGCCACCTTCCCTGAGAAAAACCATCAGGGATATCCAGAAACTGCCCCACATGCCCAGAGAGCACTAGAGGAGGGCCTGGGGCTGCCTATTCTGCCCCCAATAATCCCACCACCTGTCAGCAAAGATGGATATCCTTCTCCACATTCAAGACTAAAGAGTTTGCAACATTAAGTGCAAGAACATAGAGAATGCATAGAACATCATATACATGGTGCAGTGGGATAGAGGCTGAAGTCCTAGGTGCCATTGCCAACTTTGCCCTCGCTAGAGCTGGGTGTGCGCCAGCCTCTTCCCCCGGCTCATGGCAACCCTCCCCTCCGGTCAGACAGCACCACCAATACATGTGCCCTCCCTCTCTTGGACGGCACCCTCTCCTTGGACCACTCTTTTCCTGCCCATATCTTGGGTAATTCCACTCCCCATACCAAACCCAGCTCCTAAGCAGGCTCCTCCCTCCAGAAAGCATTCTATGAGCCTCACGAGTAATTTCGGGAGCACCCTCAGCATGTCTCTATCCAACCACTCATCACAACTGTCACGCATAATCCCTTTCCGTGATGCGATGACCTCCTCGCTATTGAATTCTCAAAGGCAGGCTGCCTGTGTCCTCCAACTCTGAAACAAACCTAGAGCTAGAGGTACGCAGATTGGCCACCCCACACTAATGAGGCTTCAGAGCTCCTGAGGCTTCATGCGACCTCTTCCAATGCCCTGGGAGGACCCTAAGCCATATGTTCACACCATCATCGCTTTCCAGTCTGCAACAGCAAGACACTTTTCAAAATGGGATAGAGTTTGACCTACACAAGTTGAGGGTGGTCACTAGATGATCGATCAGAGGAAAATAGCAATAACAACATGAAGTATCAGGAAATTAGCTGGTAACCTGGTGTTTACCCAAAATGTTTTGGGTGGATTATGTTACAGGAAAAGGGGGGGGGAAACTAAAGGTTTTCTATGCCGGGAATAAAGGCGTGGGGAAGGAGCATATTTTGACGGCAATTCGTTAAGCTCACTGTCTCTCTCCACTTTGCTTTCCCTCAGACACACTCCTCTTCCTGTCGGTCCCGTTAGAATGTCTGAGGGCATTTTCAGGACCTGGGTAGGAGGGCGCTGAATTGGAAAACTTTCATGCTTATGGATTTTGCCAGCTTTTTCAAATTTGCAATTCCTCATAAATAAATACTCACTTTCCACCTAATTGTCTTTATACGTTTATATTCCTTTTCTGAGAGTCCTTCAAGTGGCATAAGCCTCAGGCCCCACAAAACCTCGATCTGTCCTGCCTGTACCTCACTGAGTCGCTGGTACCTAAAATCTCTTGTGTGAATTACTGCATGCACAAACGCACATAGAGTAAGTCACTTAACATTGTCAAGTTCACCTCTACTGCTAAACGATAATGTGCGGTTCTAATGAAATAGCTAACGGGTGAGAACATTGTGTAGGGCACTGCAAGACGCTCTGCACAATAAGGTAGTAGCTCAATGGTTTTAGGGTTTGAATGTCCCCCCTGAAAACTCATGTTGAAACTTAATCCCCAATTTGACCGCGCCCTCACGAATGGATTAATCCACTGATGGGTTAATGGGTTAAGGGATTCCTGAGTTATCATGGGAGGGGAAGTGGTGGAAGAAGAAAGGCCTGAGCTAGCCTCCTCGCCGTGGGATATCCTGCCGCATCTCAGGATTCTTCAGAGTTCCACCAGCAAGAAGGCTCTCACCAGATGTGCCTCCTTGACCTTGGACTCCCAGCCTCCTGAATACAAATTTCACTTCTTATAAATTACCCAGTCTTAGGTATTCTGCTACAAGCAACAGAAAACAGACTAATACAAGGTTTTGCTTTTTTTTCCAAAGACATGGATGATTATGAGTACTGGGAGGGTCTTGTAAAGAAGGGGGTAAAACAGAGAAAAAGAGTTCATATGACATGGCTCACAGATAATCTTTTCTGAGTTAGGGGATTCTTCTGGAATCTTCTGTTAGAGAAAGTAAGAGTTACATTCTCTATAATTTTAACAGGACTTTCTCACTGTTAGATTCTAGTTCTCGGCTCGAAATGGTCTGTCTCACAAAGACTCCCTTAATTTTTTATTGCACAATTTTTGCTATTCCACCCAGTACCTTAAACATTTAAGTCTCCACCTCTGGGACATGTTCCCCAAACTCCCAGATTTACTGACCATCATGGTGACAGCCCTCTCCTGCTTGACACATCCTTTGTCTTTTTAAGATTCTGGAGTACAAAAAACTGAAATGACACTCCCAAGCCAAAAATAGTAATGGTCACATACCTTCTGGGAAAACTCACAGCACAGAAATAAGCAAACAACAAAATTAAAGAGTGCCCCAGGATGAAACTCAACCATTGTTTGTTGACTAGAACTATGTGTTCATTCAACAAACATTTATTGTGTTTGTAACATGTGCCAGGAACTGAGCTAGTATCGGAAAATGAGTGGACAAAATTTTTTTTAATGGATTTCTGTTGTAAGTTTAAACAAAACAGTAACAATAAAACTTTCTCAAAATATAAGACTATAATGCAGGGTGTCTAGAGGACTACAGGGAGGGTGTGACATTGAGCTGAACTCTGCATAGTGAGTAAGAATTTAACTATACAAAGGAGAAGGGAGCAAAGAGTGTACCAAGTAGAGAGAATAGCAAACACAAAGGCTTTGGGGTAGAAAGAAATATGGCATCCCTCAAGAACTGAGGGGAGGAGGGTATGGTGGGAGCTTATGGCATAAACGGTGTCTGTAAGACCATAGACGTGACCAAAAATCTTTAATGATCATCAACCATTTTAGTGCTTGGACCTTCCCCCTAAAGACCATAGCCACTGCCTGGAATGCTCCTACAAGGGGTCAAAGAGCAAGGCTGCTCCTTCCAATATTATTCAATCAGCACACATTTACTGAAAGGCTACAATGCATTGGACACTGCACTAGGTATTATAATACAACAAAGGAGGATAAGTCTGTGTTCATGGGTGCAGGTGGGTTGTCGAGAGAACACCCCTCACAGCTGTTCCATCATCATTCAACTGGGTGGCCATACCTCATGCAGCTCTGTGCCAATCACAGTTCCTGACTCAGAGTAAACAAACGCTGATGAAGGAATACCACCCCCCTTCACCGAGCCTGTTTCCTAATCAACAAATGGAGGGTAATTCCTACCTCACCAGGTTTTTGTAAAACTTAAATAATAACTCATTAAAGAGTTACTTCCCAGTGCAGTATTTGACACATAACAGGTATCTTAAGCTGTTTTTTTAAGTTATTTCACTAGGCCAAGTGTTGTGTCGCAAGCCTGGAATCCCAGCACTGTGGGAGGCTGAGATGAGGGGACTGCCTGAGCTCCCAAGTTCAAGAACAGCCAGGGAAACTTGCGAGACCTCATCTCTACAATAAACCAAAAAATTAGCTGGGCATGGTAGTGCATGACTGCAGTTCTGGCTACTTGGAAGGCTGAGGCGGAAGGATCATCTAAGCCCAGCAGGCCGACACTGGGATGGCTGTGATTGTGCCACTACACTCCAGTCTGGGCGACAGAGTGAGACTCCAACTCAAAAAATAAAAAAAGCTATTGCATTAGACCCAAGTTTCTATTTTGCTCCGGCTAATTTGCCCTACTTAAACATGAATACTAGAATTGCTAGTATTTTATTTTTTAATTTTATTTATTCTTTTTTTTTGAGTCTGCGTCTCACTCTGTTGCCCAGGCTGGAGTGCAGTGGCACACTCATGGCCACCGCAGCCTCGACCTGAGCTCAGGCGATCCTTCCGCCTCAGCCATCCAAGTAGCTGGAACTACAGGCACATGCCTCCACGCCCAGCTAATTTTCTTGCCAAGTTGCCTAGGCTGGTCTTGAACCTATGGGTTCAGGCAATCCTCTCACCTTGGCCTCCCAAAGTGCTGGGATCATAAGCGTGAGCCACTGCGCTTGGCCTCTTTATTCATTTTTTTAAAGCAAGAAGCTATTATTCTTTTTTAATTAGCCTTGTCTTTGGAAAGCCCATCCCTTCAGGACATAGGCTATCTCCGAGGCACCACAGGTGGCAATACATCCTGCTTGTTGTCAAAGTACTCAGAAGGTAAGAAGCAACTTCCAAAATGTCCCTCACCAATAAAATGAAAACAAGTGTTAGAAAACCATCAAGAGATACCACATGTGTGGCTGCCCAGGGTCACAGCCTAGACACAATATAGTATTCCATTCTTACTTTAGGGATATTCCTGGAAATGGAGCTAGAAGAGCTTGGGCAAAGTTCTAGAAATAAGAGAAGGAAGAAAGTCCGCTAGGGTAGAGAGGATTTGTCTGATTCGAGCACAGAGACGCCATGATTACAAGTTGAAAGATAAATGTGGGGGAAATAATTGATATTTGAGGGGGAAAATAAAGGGTTAACAAATTCTAAGAAAAACGGTAACTCAGAAGGGGCTAAGGCAACAATCCAAATGTAAATTAGGATAACGGCAGAGGAGAGAAAGGACAGCCATGACCATCAGTGGGTCTTGATGACTGATCGACCACAGAGGACAGAGAAATTATGAAAACTCACACTTAAAGCAGAATGTCTGGGAGAATGGTGATACAGTCGTGGAAATCAGGAAGCTGGGAGGAGGGCTTGCTTACAGGATAACTTGAAAAACTTAAAAAAAAAAAAAAAAAACTTAAGTCTGGATTTGAAGTCAAGGCAGGATAACTGGGTGGTAATAGCCAACAGGCCGGCTGGAAACGGAAGATGAGGGCTGGCAGAGGTCAAGATGAGAAGGGCCACACGTGGGTGTCTTCAAGGAGGGTTGTGCTTTAAGTAACAAGAATAGAAGGTCTACCTAAAAAGAAAGGGAAAAGGAATAGGCCCTGGGGAAAACCCACATAACAGAGGAGATAGCACAATAGACAAAGAGATAAAAGAACCAGCAGAGCTCATGGATACCCAAAGTACACTTTTTTCTCTTTCTATTGCTTTCTTTTTTTGAAGGGTGTGGGGTACAATTCAGGATTAGATATACAAACGGCCATTGTACTGGTAAAGTTTGGGTTTCACTTGGGTCCTCACTTCTGCGATCAGGTGCCCTTCACACAATTCCTCTGCCTGCTTATCCTATGACCTGGTTCTCCGACCAGTCTCCTCTCCAGTCCCCCACAAGGCTTTTTGTTGTCTCACAAATACGGAAGTTCGTTCCCACTTCAGGCCCTTTGTGCCTTCTGATCCTTCTGACCCTTCTCCTAGAATGCTTCCAGGGGATCCCAGAGAGACCAATGATGCACATTACTCTCTACCATATCATAGTGCTATACTGTTCTAACACACACCAACATCTAAAATTCTTTTTTTTTTTTCCTGAGTTGGCATCTCACTCTGTTGCCCACTTGCAGTGGCACACTCATGGCCACCTCAGCATCGACCCGCTAGGCTCTGGCAATCCTTCCGCCTCAGCCTTCCAGAACTACAGGTGTGCGCTACCACACCTGGCTAACTTTTTTATTTATTGTAGAGACGAGGTCTGGCCAAGTTGCCTGGGCTGGTCTTGAACCCGCAGGCTCAGGCAATCCACTCACCTCCACCACCCAAAGTGCTGGGATTGCAGGCTGAGCCACTGAGCCAGGCCTAAAATTCTTATTTGTTATTTGTTTGCCTACTTCTTGTCTGTCTCCCCGCTCCCAAGTGAATTCTGGGAGAGCAGGGATCTGGGCTGTGTTTTCACTTTCTGCCGTTATAGTGTACGGCACTACATAGGGACTTAAGGGGGGGGGGGAACATCAGCCTGTCATCCCACGCCTTTGGGAGGCTGAGGTGAGTGGATGGCCTAAGCCTGCAGGTTTGAGACCCACCTGGGCAGCGAGACCTCATCTCTACAATAAATCAAAAAATCAGCTGGGCGTGGTAGCGCACACCTGTAATTCCGGCTACTCGGAAGGCTGAGGCGGAAGGATCGCCGGAGCCCAGCAGGTCGAGGCTGCGGTGGCCGGGAGCGGCCACTGTACTCCAGTCTGGGCGACTGAGTGAGACTCCAACTCAAAAAAAAAAACAAAAAAAAAGGAGCAAAATGAGTGGCTTTCGTAAGATCAGTTTCGATCAAAGTAACAGGTTTTAAAGCCAGACAGTATCAAATTATGGAGAGGAAATCGAGGCAGAGCTAGAGACACTTATTCAAAACGTGCACACCTCAGGGGTAAGGGGGAAGAATTGTTGACAATGTAGTATAGCCATAATCACACCTTCCATAAGGGCTGCCTTTCTCAAATATGTAAATAAAACATTTTACTTGCATCACATCTTATTTCCTTCTCTTAGGAAACTCTGACCCACTTCCATCATGCCTAAAATCCTTGCTTAGATGGTAATACATTTTAAAAAATCAAATAGATTAAAAAAATGTCAGGTATTCAGGTTCTTTATTACAAATACAGTCTGCACATTACCCACAATTATGGGGGCGGTCACTGACATGTAGAAAGTGAGATGCTATCAGATTTCAAGAACACATCGTACTTATTTGCCCACAGCCTTCAAGCCCACACCCTCAGAGAAATTCCTTCCAAGACAGGTGCTGGGCTAATGCTTCCTGCAGTTTCCCGTGGGCCTTGCCCTGGGAGGGCGGCATCTCAGTGGTGATGGGAGATAAGTGGCACCTGCTGGCAGGAAACAGAGCTGTCACTTTCAGAATTTTAAAAGGGATGAGGATCTTGGAGGACGTGCATAATGTTTCCAAGTCCAAGGTTCTGCGGAGAAGTGGCTTTCTCCCTCGGCTTCCACCACGACTCCCAAGCAATCTCTTGCAGCATCTGAGAAGCTCCGACATTACAGGAACAGGTGGGGTAGAATAGTGCCATGGTCCTCTCTGTCCTGTCGCTGGAACATACTGCTTTGGAATTCGTTGGCGCTCTCAGAAGGAAAACAGGAGAAAAGGCAAGGAGTTCAAAGCAAGGCGGACCAGAAAGGCCAGGAAAAGGTTGAGTTCAGCATGGAGAAGAAAGAGGCGCCTTCAGTGAATACAGATTCAACATTCAGGACAGTACCCCCTCGCCACCACCACCCCACGGGTGGCAATGAGCTGATACACATGCTGCTGTGTTGAGGTTAACATGTGGGTAATGCTGATATCATTTCCTAAAAACTAAACGAGTGATCATGAAATGGTGCCAGGTAAATGTCCCTCCCAATTCCATTTGCTAAGACAAAATTAGCTGCACTGACTTTTTTTTTTTTGAGTCGGAGTCTCACTCTGTCGCCCAGACTGGAGTGCAGTGGCTGCTCCCGGCCACCACAGCCTCGACCTGCTGGGCTCTGGCGATCCTTCCGCCTCAGCCTTCCCAGTAGCCGGAATTACAGGCATGTGCTACCACACCCTGCTGATTTTTTTTTTATTTATTGTAGAGATGAGGTCTCGCTGCCCAGGTGGGTCTCGAACCCACGGGCTCAGGCAATCCACTCACCTCAGCCTCGCACTGACTTTTAATTTTTTTTTTTTCTTTTGAAGTCAGATTCTCACTGTCCCCCAGGCTGGAGTGCAACCACAGCTCAATGCAGCCTGGACCCCCTGGGCTCAGGTGATCCTCCTGCCTCAGGCTCCTAAGTAGATGGGACTATAGACACAGGCAATCACACCCTGCTCATTTTTTTTTATTGTTTTGTAGAGACAAGGTCTCACTATGTTGCCCAGGCTAGTCTCAAGCTCTTGGGATCAAGCAATCCTCCTGCCTTGACCACCCAAAGTGCTGGGATTACAGGTATGAGCCACCACAGCTGGCCCATACTGACATATTTTATTTTATTTTATTTTATTTTATTTTGAGTTGGAGTCTCACTCTGTCACCCAGACTGGAGTGCAGTGGCCGCTCCCGGCCACCGCAGCCTCGACCTGCTGGGCTCTGGCGATCCTTCCGCCTCAGCCTTCCAAGTAGCCGGAATTACAGGAATGCGCTACCACGCCCAGCTGATTTTTTTTTATTTATTGTAGAGACAAGGTCTCGCTGCCCAGGCGGGTCTCGAACCCGGGGTTCAGGCAATCCACTCACCTCAGCCTCCCAAAGGTGCGGGATGACAGGCTGAGCCACCGAGCCCGGCTCATACTGACATATTTTAAAAGACACCCTTACCTGCTGTCCTCTGACACCTGGGCTAATGACATTTTCATTCACCTGAGCTGGGGAGCTTGATGGCCATCAATGATTGGGCCTGGCTTTTTGTGAGCAAATGAACTTTTGAAGGTCAAGACTTGCCTAGACTTAGTTATTGGCAGCATCCTCCAGGGCAAACAAAAAGAAATGTGAGAAGTGAGATTCTTCAATTTAAGATCCTGGAAGTGTCACCATTCCACAGGTCAGAAGGCTCAAGGGTAACTCGGGAAGGAAAGGACAAAATGGCGCCCTTGAGTACCTGGCCAATGAGGATACCAAGTGGTGACAGAGCAGTGGAGGAGGTAGTTTCAATTAACCAGTGAGGGTGGAAAACCCCTGGCTTATTGTGGGATCTACCACTAACAAACGTTTTGAGCAAAAAAATTATTTTTTGACCTCCAATATAGCATTTAAAAATCCAGAAGGAGGCTGGGTGCAGTGGCTCACACCCGTACTCCCAGTACTTAGGGAGGCTGAGGCAGGACAGTCTCTTGACCCAAGGAGACCTGGGCAATATAGTGAGACCCCATCTCCACACACACAAAAATGTTTTAGAAAACTAGCCAGGTGTGGTGGCAGGCACCTGCAGTCTCAGCTACTCGGGAGGCTAAGGTGGAAGGACTGCCTGAGTCCAGGAGGCAGAGGCTATGGTGAGTCAGAATCATGCCACTGGGCTCCAGCCTGGGCAGCAGTATGAGACCTTGTCTTCAAATAAAATAAAATAAAATAAAAATCCAGAATGCCAAACCAGTTGAGTTAACCTAGTCAAGTAAGTCACTCTCCCTCCCAGAACCAAATCCCCTCGTCTGCAAAGTGAGGTCGGCCAGGCAGAGGTGCCCTCGCAGACTAAAAACCCAAGTTGATGGGTGAGAGAGGCCACTCACAGAGAGCCCGCTGGGGAATGCAAAGCTACCGAGTGAAAAGGGGTAGCATCTGGAGGACAGTATTTCCTTCAACAGGAACCAGAAGCCGTCGGGAATCTGTGGCAATTCGGAAGTAGGCACCTGCCAGGTGAGCCCAGAACAAAGCGACAGAGTCACTTACCGCCTCAATAGGAAGCTGCTTCCCTGGGTGAGGAAACATTCCTGGGACTCACAGAGTCCCCCTAGACCACTTGGGACCTGTTCTCAGGTCCCACAGAAGGCTGGAACCAAGGAACATGTGCTCTGCCAAGTATTCAAGAAACTAGCAAAGGCTGAAGGGGAGAGTCTGGCTCAGCTACCTCAAGTGTGGGTCAGGTCGCTACACATCAGATTACACCTGTAACACACACACATACACAGACACGATGAGCTCAGCAGCAACCAACAGACTTGGGAACAAACAGCAGGAGACTGTGACTCAGAATATAAGAATAATATAATTATAAAACACAAAGGGAATAGGGAAGCAGCTCAGATCCAGCTGGCAACAAGCCACTGAAGCAAAAACTCCTCTGCCCAAACGGTTATACGATTTACAGCCTCAGAGAAATAAATGACAATACTCTTCTCAGTCAGTGACTACTATTAACATGTCTGCACCACATGTCAGGAGGGCGGAAGAGAGCACAGCTTACGCATGTACTCTCTGTAAATGTTGTAAAAATCTCCATGGATTAGCTCCTCATACTGGTCAGAGTTTGAGAAATGGTAGAAATGAGGTGCCATGACCAAAAAAAAAAAAAATGTTTAAGAAGTTAAAACAAGGGGATGTCTTTCTGTTAGCTTTTTATAAGCTTAGTCAACATACAAAATTTAACACACAACTTTGCACAATGAAAATGAGTGCACAATTACCAATTTTGCAATTGAAGTTAAAGAACTAGACAGCTTATATTTCTGAAAGTTGCTAAATAAAATGTGAACTATTACATCGCATTTGCAAAGCAATCCCCTACAATTCCACTCCTAGGACTCCTACCTATCAGCATAAGAGGGTATATGGACAAGGATTTCTGCTGAATAACTTCTCATGGCTGCCAAGAACTGAAATAAAGCAAACGCCCCTCAAGAGGGAAGGGACTGGCTCCACACCCATTCATTAAAAACAATGAATTAGCGCTTCGCCTGATAACTTGGAGGAGTTTCCATAAAGTATCACTAAGTTGGAAAGAAGATTCTGTAACATGATCCAGGCTTTTACAATTATTTCACAAGAGCTTTTATACCTATATATGAGTGCAGAAAACCATGGACATGTTTGCACGAAGTCTGTGGTTCTCAAACTTCAGCACATACCAGAATCACTTGAATAAGGTTTTACCAAAACGCAGATTGCTGGGCCCCACCTGCAGCATCTGATTCAGCAGTTCCAGGGTGAGGCCTGAGAATCTGCATTTTTAGGAGGTTGCAGAGACGCTGATGATGTTGAGAACCACTGTAGTAGATGACTCTAAGAGTTATCTTGGAGTACAGGAGGGGGAGGTATAAAATGGGGAGATGGAAGTGGGGTTCCATCCATGATAACAAAAACAGTGTTTCCAAATGACTTCGCTTACAGAAAGTCACGTGCACCCATCCATTTGCAAAAACAAATTCCTGAAAGGGCTGCCACCAAAATACTAATAATGAAGTTCTCCCTGAAACAGAATTTTCAATGATCTTTACTTTCTTCTTTATAATTTTACTTCCTTAGTCTTTATAATGAACAAGTGCTATTTAAATAATCGCTTCAAATAAAGCCTTTTAATTGTGATAAAAAAGAAAAAACTTTGGAACCAATAATTTCTCAGGGAAGATTCTTCTGTTTTATTCATAGCACTAAACTGATATTTTACAGACTAGCATTAATTACACTTTAATAAAAATAAAAATATAATTAATGTAAAAAAGGAAGTTATTGGATGAATAAATATGACGTGTATTTGTTTTATAACCTCTTTGATTTACAAAAGTTTAGCAAAAACTCAATATAAAAAGTAATAAAAACGTTCATCAGCAAAAATACACAATTGGCTTGTGAATGCAAAATCTCTTCCTCTCTCAAAATTAGAATAACCAATTACCAAAATCTCTCCTCTTAAGCTGTCCTTGCATTGCTTCCTATCTGTTTTTATGTGCAAAATAGAACATTTTAAAAAATGAAACAAAACGCAAGAATCTAAAAACAAACAAAATAAAAATAACATTATAACTTCTGGTACAGGACTTTTAAAAGTTCCTAAGTGGTGTCAACTGAAGAGTTTTAAGCCAGAAAAACAAACACCTTAGACTAGTTACACTAATTCTGATTTACACTTTTCCAAGGGTTCACACTTCACATTAGCTTTCTCACTACAACTCTTTGCTAGCTTAAAACACACCTCCTACTACCATTCCATCTAACAGTGAAGGTTAAACCTCAAGCCAGACTGCAGGCCTCTGCTATTTTTTCTCCTGGGAAACAAACTGCTCCGCCTTCCAGAGCTGCTCCTTCAGTGCCCTCCAAGCACAAATGCAGGAAGCTGCTCAGAGGCTGAAAATTGGATTTGCAATACGCATATCCCTGAGTTCTGGAAATCGATACTATAAAGCTCTTGGCTGCCAGTCTTGCCAACCCCCACTACTTCCCTGATCTTATTATAGTGTAGCATTTCTCCTTTTCTGCAATATCATCTCAGGGGACTGCCAGGGTTTCTTTTAAAAATTAGACTAAAGCCAGGTGTGGCCTGAGGTTGAGGAGGGAAGATCCAAAAGTTAGAGGCTTCCAGCCTGGATGACAGAGTGAGACCTCATCTCAAAATAAACAAACTAATTAAATAAAAACTTGAATCTGTGGCTGAGTTCAGGACTATGTCTACATCCCCAAGAAAACAGCAGAATCTCCATGCAAACATGATGAGCAAACAGAAATGAGCCAGAGAATTCTATAACACAAGAGACAGGATCAGAGACATACCTCCCTCTGAAATCGATTCCGGAGAGATATAGAAAAAAATATAAATTATTTGCTTTGTGCTCAAAATAAAACATAAAAGACTACCTCTATAAAAATATGTGGGCATAAGAAGGCCACGATTTGATAAAAACAGCATAGAAACTCAAAGTAATAGAATATAAAACTGTGGCAGCAAGCAAGGAAAAAAACTTGACACCACAGAAAAAACGTAATTAGGTAGAGAACAAAGATAAAACATGCTGCTAGAACTCAAGTCTCTCTTCCCAAAAAGACAAAACTATACAGTTCTATAATATCAGTTGTACGATGACCACTTGTATATCTAAATTCAATCTGTGTCCCACATATTAAATAAATAAGAATTTTAAAGAAGAAAAAGAAAATCATACGTTTTCTTCTTCAAGCCAAGCAAAATACATGGTATAGATTTCTCATTATCATCTTTAGGAGGATTCTCTACAGTGATCCAAAAAATAGAGACAGGGAGACATTTTAATTACAAAAATGTTACAAAAATTATGTCAAAACAGGCTATAATCAAAGGAATACAAAAATCACTTATAAAAATCACTGAACGAGGCACCCTTTTTCTGAAAGGTGAGTAGAGGTTGAAGAATAGTTTCGATCATTTTTGTCCTCCCTGATTATTCCTCCATTTATGTGATCTAATTTTAAGATGGCCTCCCAATATGTTAGAACTCTTCACAATTTCCAATGGGGAGGGAGCAGGTATCTTAATTATACACTTGCCTGAGTTATTTTGCTTTTCCAAAAGAGCCAGTCATAACAGCTAAGTAGGATTACTAGAAATATGGACACAAAGCCACCAAAATTAAGACATCCATTATATCACAGTCAAATGAACAAACACAATTACATCTAAATAAATGTCAAAGGACACTTGATAAAATGTCAACAGAGCTTATCATTCACGGTGGGGTTAAACACGAGGTTTTAATTTTTTCTTTTTTCTTATGTCCCTTCCCAATTTTTTACAATAAATATAATGCACATGAATAAGAAAAAATACTGAGAATTTATAAACCAAAATATAAGCTAGAAGAAACAAGAAGTGACTATCGATCAAAACTCCAAAGATGGAAGGACAGAGAACAAGCTCTTCACCATGATAGAAAAGCAAGTTTTATGCCAGCTTTTTTGTCTGCTCTGTATGTTACTCGTGTGGTGGAATTTGTTTTAAGACTTGTTTTCATTATAACATAATCCCTACTGACCTCTAACAGGTTGAGGCTAATGGCCAGATTGGCTTATGTGAGTTTGCAACAGTACTAACACAAGAATGTTAAGTGATAAAAAGCAGGCTATGACCCATATATATAGTAAGAGTCGTTTATGTTAAATATATGTATTGCATTTCGTCTAATCTAACATCACGTAATATGCATTAAATATTCCACTAGAAAACAAAAAAATGCCCATTATGATATAATGTTTAAATGCCTAGAATGTTATTTTATACTTCACTTATTAAAAGACCTCCTCTAAATTAATTTATACATAGATTTTATCACGTATATTGCTGCTATAGCCATGTCTTCCTGGTTACACAGTAACTTTGCCTTTTAATGCAAAATCACAGTGAAATCATTGTGAAAGCAATTAATTTATGCAGTATCAGTAAGGCACATAAATAATTGGAGTGACAACAATACAAACAACTGTGACCAAGGTCACATGTGTGTAGGTAATGACATCTGCCAGCTTGCACAGTGGATGTAGTTTCAAAGATGATAAAGTGAGGGGAAAAAATTATATCTTAGAATTGATAAAATACATTAATATTTAAATATAACAACAGAATAACAGTATCTACTGGGGTGAGATTATGACATTTTCCTAACACTTCTATACTTTCATTTTACTCTAATCAGCATTTTTTCCTACCAATTAGAAAAACGTTTTTGCTTTGATTTGGTTAATTGGCTCTCTTCTCTCCTTTGGCCATGTACATGGCTCTTCCCTTAGCCTTAGTGGGTCTGTGTTCAAAACAGCTTTAGGAGATTGTTGAGCACGTGGCAGGTTTCATATCACGACGACATCTGTGAATTTGTTTGTCTTTTTTGAGACAGGGGAGCGGGTGGAAGGAGGAGAGACAGCGCTGAGGCAGGCACACAGAAAAACCACAGTCAGGCTTGGGAACGCTTCACCATTTAGCCTGAGACCCGTCTCTGTTATCTTTCATTACGGCCAGGCAGAGCCCAACTCTCCATAGACACATTTTATGGCCTGCAAATCACAACACAGAGAGAGCCCTGAAGACCACTGCTAACCCAAGAGGTGGTTTTTTTTATTATTCTGAAACCTGTATATGTCTTCCTCCAGAGAATAGAATGGTCTGTGTCGAGTGGGAGGGAGAGAGGGGGGGGGGGCAGAGAGAGAGAGAGAGGGGCACCCTAGCTGGATAGCCAAGGTTAAGAAGGAGATGGATATATTTTCATCACCTGCCGATTCTGATTACATGTGTGTCAGCTCCTTGATATTTTTCTCCAAGGCAATCTCCTGGCACATCCAGACCCACCTGCCCAGGCCCACCTCCCACTCCCAACACAACTCCTTCCCAAGAAGGGACCATCTGCCATTTTACAAGAAAGGAGACAATCCATTCACACCCCAGGAACGGTCCTCAGAAGCAGAATCCTCCCTCAACCCAAAAGGCACGTCTGACTAGGACTCACTGGGCATCTCTGTCCCCCAAAGCCACCCCGCTTCTGCTGATGTCCCAGCACTTTCTCCTTTGAATTCCTATTTTATGCTTTTAGCTGACACAATGACCACCAAAACTTCCCCCCAAAAAGACACACAGAAAAATGATTGGCTATTGTCATTATATTATCATAAAATATTATGTTCAAATACCACCTCTCTGAGTGAACTGAGTGTTTCTGAGTTCAGAAATTATATAGCTTTAAAAATTACTAAGGGAAATATAATTGAAACCCAGACTTGGTAAGCAGGAGTCAACCAGTTTTAAAAGGCTCCACGCAAATACTTGACCTAGACAGTAATGCTCAGTGTGTTGTTCTTAAAGAGCCTTAACTCAATAGCAAGCAGAACATTTCTCCCCACTTCAGTCGCAGAGTTTGGAGTTTAAAAAGGGCCCCTTGAACCTGAAGCCCAATGCTTAGCAACTTACATAAAGAGGTACTTCACTGCAGCTCAACTCCATGGCTTCCGCATCTGCAATGAAAAGAATAAATGAGAGCGGTTATTGCAGGAGGCCCCTGTAACCAACCAGCAAGGCTCTGTGTCCTGCCCTGCAGTTACTAACATTGAGGAGGAGGGGTAACTCACATGGCTGGAGAACTTCAGAGACAAAATTATAAAAGAACGAAGAAATGAGATGCTATCTAGATAAAAGATCCTCCCGCAGAAGAGTATGAGGGCCCCTCCAAAAATTATTCATGGAATGACTAGATGATTCAGCAATTCTAGTTACAGGTATATCCCTCCAAGAGTTGAAAGCAGGGACTCAGACAGACATGTGTACGCCTGTGTTCACAGCAGCATTATTCACAATAGCCAAAAGGTAGAAGCAACCAAAATGTGCAACAGATGAATGGGAATGCACACTAGTGAACCTCTTTGGAAAAGGGCATGGCAATTTCTGAAAGAACTAGAAATTGACCTTCCATATGACCCAGCAATCCCTACTGGGAATACACCCAGAGGAACTCAAACCATTCCACAAAAAAGATATCTGCACACGCATGATTATTGCAGCACTACTCACAAGAGCAAAAACATGGAACGAACCACACTGCCTATCAAAACTGGACTGGATTTTTAAAATGTGATACATATACACAATGGAATATTATGCAGCCCTAAAGAAGGACAAACATAGGGACTTCACAGCAACCTAGACGGATTTAGAGTCTGTAATATTCAGTGATTTATCACAGAAACAAAGAACAGAGTACCACATGTTCTCACTCATAAGCGGACCCTGAACATTTGCCATATAAGAAAGGGATTGGCAGTAGCAGGATACTGCCGGAGTCGGGGTAGGGGATGGGACACAACATCAGTAAGAATCCCTGATCTCAAACCAGGCAAAATGAGGACCAAAGGGAGGCCCAAACTTCGCCTGTATGATGACCACTTGTGTACCTAATCCTGAATCGTACCTCACATCTTTAAAATAATAAATAAATGGCAATGAAAGACCATTTTTTTAAAAAAGATAACCAAAAGGTGGTATACACATGCAGCGGAATCTCATGTAACTTAAAAAGGAAGGGCATTCTGAGACATGGATGAACCTTGAAGACATTAGGCTAAGTGAAATAAGCCATCACAGAAAGATAAATACTGTATGATTCCACTTACATGAAGCACCTAGATAGTCAAATTCATGGAAAGAGAAAGTAGGACAGAGGTTACCAGAAGCTGGGGATTTGGGAAAATGGGGAGTTATTGTTTAATGTGTACTGAGTTTCAGTTTAGGAAGATAAATAATTTATTGATGGTAAATGTACATTACAACAATATGAATGTAAATGTAAATTACAACAATATGAATGTAAATGTACATTACAACAATATGAATTACAACAATATGAATTACAACAATATGAATGGACTTAGGGTCACCAAGTTGTACACTCAAAAAATGGTTTCAATGGTAAACTTTATATATATTACCACAATAAAAAAAAAACCATGGCAAGTTAATTATAGTACATGTAGTATCTACGAGGCAAAATGAAAACAATTTGAACTTGAAAAAAAATCTCCCCACCTTTATTTTTTCACATACGTTTCCATGCATAAGGAAAACCTATCGCCCCAGACACTGCCCCACTGACTGCTCCCAGAATAGGAATATTTCAGAAAATCCAGGAAGGCCGACATTAGCATGCTGAAAATTTGATCTTTGTGAACTGCCTGGCTCTTAGGCTATTCCAAAGTCATCCTCCATCTTTGGCCAGATAAGACAGAAGGGCACAGTGACAAAACAGTTCTGTTGCCTTTCTCACACAGAGGGCCAGGGACTTCAGCTGCATCGCCACTGTGGAGGAATGCAGTCCACCCTCAAACTAAGTAACCTCTCTGCCAACTGCACACACCTTGGGCTACCCTGGGTGTGCCCGTCCCTTTAAAAACAGCACTCAGAAGTATCCATAGACAGAAGAACGGATAAACAAAATGTGGTACAGGCATACAATGGAATAGATTCAGCCCTAAAAAGGAAGAAAATTCTAACACCTGCTACCACATGGAAGAAGCTTGAGGACATTGTCCTAAGTGAAATCAGCCAGACAGAAGGGACAAACACTGCATGATTCTGGTGATATGAGGTACCTAGAGTCATCAGACTTACACAAGCAGAAGGCAGATGGTGGTTGCCAGGGGCTGGGGAGGCAAGGGGGGGTTCACTGAAGACAGGATTTCAATTCTGCAAGATGAAGGTGTTCTAGTGGTGGGTGGTGGTGATGGCTTCACAACAATGTGAATGTTCTCGACACTACTCACCTGTACGCTAAAAATTGTTAGGATGATAAATGGTATGTTATGATGATTTTTACCACAATGAAAACGTAATGGATACAAAATTTAAAATCACATCTAGAAACTGGCTTCCCACTTGGGAAAAAAAAGACTCAGCCTCACTTGCTGAACACCCACCGTGAGCCAGATACCACACAAAGATGACCAGAAAGTGGTCCAGCCCTCGAGGTCCTACCAGCTGAATAGAGAGAGCTAAAGACCGGAAGAAAGGAGAGAGCAGACTACATGAGAATTCTGAACTGGGGACTTCACCGGACTCTCACTTTTGCCCCCTCCTGCACACTTGAGGCCCGCATTCTGCTTCCAGGTCAAGCCTGGCCCTGGCTCCCAGGCCACAGCCCCACTGCCATACTTTGGGAACTTTTAGGAAAGCGGATACATACCAACCTGAACTGTGGCATTTGGTACCATAATCCCCAGGGATGCCCTTGGCAAGAAAGCAAACACGAAAAGTTCTGTTTTTATGTATTTTTTATAAAACCACGTTACGTTTCACTGACACTTCATACACATCCTGGCAGCAGCGCCCTCCCAGGTCCCAAGTGACGCTCCTTGAGTCATCTTGAAAGATGACCAAGGGTCCTCCAAGGTGGAGGGTTTGACAACAGGGTCCTTCTTGGCTCTCTTTTTCACCGTATCATGCCTCCTGGCAGTTTATGTGGACCCAACTAAATGGGCTTATAGATTATAGTCATCAATATTCAATGAAACTAACTTCACAAACTGGACCAATGGCTTACAGAGTCTGGGAAATAATCATTCCCAGTTTCTTTTTTTTTTTTTTTTTTTTTTATTTGAAGTCTCACTCTATCGTCCAGACCAGAGTGCAGTGGCCGCTCCTGGCCACTGCAGCCTCTACCTGCTGGGCTCCGGCGATCCTTCCACCTCAGTCTTCCGAGTAGCTGGAACTACAGGTGCGCGCTACCACGCCCGGCTCATTTTTTTGATTTATTGCAGAGACGAGTTCTCACCAAGTTGTCCAGGCGGGTCTCGAACCCGCGGGCTCAGGCAATCCACTCATCTCAGCCTCCCGAAGGCGCGGGATGACAGGCTGAGCCACCGAGCCCGGCTCCATTCCCAGTTTCTTAAAGATTAATTAAATATAGTACTTTAATTAAATATAATGCCAACACCAAACATACAACAGAACTGAGACTCCCATTCCTAATATGATTTGTTGTTCACCACACAATGAAATTAAAATAAGAACACTAACAAGTTGATCCCCTCAAAATTCTAAATATTCAAGAAGGTATCTAAAATATGAATTTATATCCACTAGTGTATACAACAACCCTTATCCTGAATGTCTGCTATACCTTAAGACAGGGGTCCTCAAACTTTTAAAACAGGGGGCCAGTTCACTGTCCCTCAGACCGTTGGAGGGGCAGACTATAGTTTAAAAAAAAAAAACTATGAATAAATCCCTATGCACACTGCACATATCTTATTTTGAAGTGAAAAAACAAAACAGGAATAAATGTCCTCGGCGGGCCGCATGTGGTCCGCGGGCTGTAGTTTGAGGACCCCTGCCTTAAGATATCAGCAATTTGTCATCTATGTTTATAGTCATATCGTACATAATTCAAGTCCTTTGCAAAATTTCCTTACCTTTATGAAAACTAAAAGACTCCTTCAAGATTTTCACTTAGTAGCAAAAGAAATGCATCACTCACTCATAAACAAACCCTGAACATTTACCATAATACTATAAGAAAGGGAGTGGCAGTAGTCGGAAACTGTCCGGGGGCGGGGGTTGGGGGGAACATCAATGATGGTACCTGATCTCAAACCAGGAGAAGTGGAGTCCAAAGGGAGGTCTAAACATTACCTGTGTGATGACCACTTGTATACCTAATCCTGAATTGTACCCCACATCTTTAAAATAAAAAAAAATGAAAAGAAATGCATCACTATAGTAAATGCTGTGGTTTTAGTAAATGACTGATATAATACAGAGAAATGAAGCAACAAACTAAAATGTATTCCTTCATGAGTAAAACTGTTGAAGATTGTTGAATATTTTAAGAAACAAGTCTATTGGAACAAATAAAATTGTATAGGAAGTTTGCTCTACACAGATTAAAGTGCAGATGTTTTCTACAATTCAGCTTCCAGTATTTGCTAGATTTTGTCTGATAATAAAATATGCCCCCCAGATCACCATTTTTAGTAAGACTATGAAGACATATTCTAAAGAGTGAATCACTTCTTTAATAAAAAATAATGTACTATATAGGAAACCTATTTAAATACAGCTGCTAAGATAAGACATTTAAAAAGCACTACATACAAGATTCATTCATGCTCTCATGGGCAAGATATTGCAACAAAGAACTTGAAGCTACAACCGTGCAGAGTTATGTATACAGGATATCTATCAATCAACATGGCTAATTGTGTAGAAATAAGAACTTCAACATGGTTGAATCTTTATAATTCATGTAGTGAGATAGGAAGTAACCGTAAACATCTGTACCACACTGAGGCATGTTGGTTATGTTGTGGCAAAGTACTTTTAAAAGTTGTCAAACTTAAACACTTACTACATAGTTTTCTCCTACAAAATTAGAAATGTTACAAACTTGCTGGTTTTTCTAAAACGAAAAGAACTGTTGGCCAGACACAGTGGCTCATGCCTGTAATCCCAACATTTTGGGAGGCCAGGGTGGAAGGATTGCTTAATCCCAGGAGTTGGAGACCAGCCTGGGCAACACAGTGAGACCTCATCTCTACAAAAAAAAATCAAAAAAATCAGCCTGATGCAGTGGCATGCTACCTAGAGGCTGAAGCAGGAGGATCACCTCGAGCATAAGAGGTCGAAGCTGAGGTGAGTCACGGTCATGCTGCATTCCAGCCTGGTGACAGTGAGACCCCAACAAAAAGGAAGGACAGAGAGAGAGAGAGACAGAGAGAGGGAGAACTGTTTATAACATATATGTTCTTTTCAAATTATTAACCTGCTTCTTCAAGAA
The DNA here is from genome assembly GCF_000164805.1 of Carlito syrichta. Classification (NCBI taxonomy): domain Eukaryota; kingdom Metazoa; phylum Chordata; class Mammalia; order Primates; family Tarsiidae; genus Carlito; species Carlito syrichta. Next base: position 58,695 of record NW_007252298.1, on the reverse strand, counting down.
AGGATCTTTTAATTAAGTAAAAAAGAAAATACATTTCAAAAGAAACAGGTTGTAGATAGTACATCCCATAGTAAGAACATTTTGAAGGAGTATTTGTACATGTTTTCATTGCTGTGTGATTTTTGTTGCAAAAATTATTTAAACTTTGCCACCTGCAAAAGTCCTCACATCTGTAGTCTGTAAATTTTTGGAAAAAGAGTTTTCTAACTTACATTTCATGGGTAATTTTAAAAATACAACAACTTCTGAGTAGTTTGCAGGACTGGTTGGCATCAAAGAAGATGAAGACTTATTTACTAGCCACAATTAAGTCAGAAACTTTTGCATAATTGGTGGATAGGATGAAAACATAAATCCCTCATTTGTAAATTCAGCCAGCAGTGCACTTCTATTAGAATCTATGTACCACAGTGAGATATCTTTTTCAGCTATTGTTCTTTTACACCAATTTCAAAGTAAACACTAATAGTAATTAGAACCAGACATTCAAGCCGAAGTGTTACAGAGTATTAAAGTATTAAATTTCTCGGACACAGTAGCTCATGTCTGTAATCTCAGCACTTTGGGAGGCTGAGATGGGAGGATTACTTGCACCCAAGAGTTTGAGACAAGACTTCACAACAAGAGGAGACCCCTGTCTCTACAAAAAAATAAAAAAATTTGCCGGGCATGGTGGCATGCACTTGTAATCCCAGCTACTCAAGAAGTTAAGGCGAGAGGAGGATCATTTGAGCCCAGGAGGTTGAGGCTGTGGTGAGCCATGATCATGCCACTGCACTCCAGCCTGTTCAACAGAGTGAGACCTCGACTCAGGGTGGGTGGGGAGAAAGCATGAAACCAAGGTCTTCAAAAATAATGACACACATTTGTCATATTATTTTCACTTATATATATCAATGATTTTAGTAAGAACAAAGTCACCAGTAGAGCATTTTTACTGCAATGCTTAATCTTTAGAGCTTTCTCCATTTTTGTGTATCTTAGACGCTTCATTACAGTAGTATGATTTATAAATAAATACATTAACCAGGATAGCCAGGACGCATACTAACATCTTTTTTTTCTTAATAAGGGTACATGACAACATTTTGGGGATCTTCCCTTAGAAAGTAAGCCCTCTTCCCCACTTGCCAAGCTATGAGTACTTTTCCCCACAGTTTTCCGCCAGGCTTGGGAGAATTAACACGGCCCATGGAGTGTGGCAGACTCCCAGAAGCCTATGTGATTCTGTATTTACACAGTGAGAGAAGCGTGAGTGGACAATGGTGCACAATCCAACATCCCATAGCTTTATGCAGGACCCAGTTGCCCATACCTTTCAGTCAGTACAAGACCAACCGCACCAAAAGCTTGCTTCAAATTTGGGTTACATTCTGATCTCAGCCCAAAGGTGAAACATCACGGGCTGGAATATGTTATTTACCTTTCACCTTATATTCGATAACTTGTATTTCATTATTCCTGCCTGCTCTGTCGTTTGCCATTTTTCAGTACAGAAATTTAAAACACCATTTTGAGCAGCAATTAATTCTGTTTTGCAGAGAAATCACTTTTCACTCATTGAAAAAAAAAATAAACTAAAACTAAACTCCCCACAGTTCTTAACCTCAATCCCAATCCTTTTATAGAATTTCCTAAAATGAGTTGTAGAGAAAATAACCAGGAGCTGATATATAATCAACAAAGCCATCAAACTTCAAACGAAAATATGTTTTAGAAATGTTATAGTCTCATTTGTATTTTCCCAAAATTAATTCCTCTTTATGGAGCAGTAAAGTCTGTGCTCACTTGCAGAGCCACGGCTGCACCATGCTGTGCCTTTTCCATCAAGTTCAAGAAGAAGACAGGTTTGTATTTGCTAGGCAAGTTACGACTGCTGAGGTTCTTCGTGTGGGGTGCAGCCTTTCACTGCATAAATGCCATGCTGTATACTTCATTTTATTTCCTAAAGCTCAAGCTCTCCATCTGCAATTTCTGAAGCTTTTCACACTCCAGTACTTTTTTAAAATTTGTACTATGTTTTCCAAAAATGCTTCTTGGGAAAGTAAAAACCAAAGTATTTCCAAAGTCTCACTGGCAGACACCAGGGAATGATTTGGGGTTTGAGTACAATAGCCACAGTTTTTCAGTTTGCTCCCAAAAGGAGGAAAACTCTTAGAAAAAGAGCATCCAGATACAGTATTTTAGACTTATGAAGAATACATACTATCCCAATATCTTTTATTGCTACTTAACATTAAAGAAAAGCCTTACACAATTTTAAACAGGATTTTAAAAACTAATAAAAGAAGTAAATATAAAATTTAACTTACAGAAAAACAAATTTCACACAGAAAAATAAATTTTTGATTATGAAATTGAGTCATGTTTTTGCATCTACATAAAATAGTCTAAGACAGAATAAGTTTAAAACCTGTGACTTTATATTTTTGAACATGCCAATAATTATTGGTGTATATGCCTTTTAGGAAACTCATTACAAGTAATGGTCAGGAGGCGGAACTTAAGATGGCGAGTGAGGTGAGTCTCCACAAAAGCAAGTGTCCATGAAGACTCTCTGCATGCATAGGCTGTGCTGGTGGGAGAGTGAAAGTCCGTCTGAGGGCAGATTCGGGTTCCTGCACCCAGGCACCCCCCTCCCCCAGGGTGACTGCAAGCTCTCACCACCCTGAGATTGGAGTGCAGGTGCACAAAATCGTCCACTGCTCATAGGACAGCTGATTCTCATCGTCCACACCTGGCCCACACCCTCACCTGTTATAGCAGATCAGCTGGAGCCCCGGATCTGATCAGTGGAGACAGAGGATTGGGGAGAGCCATCGAGGAGCCCCAAGCCTGGGGAGGACACACCGACCGCAGCCATCTTCTCTCTCCCAGGACCAGGCAGAGACCTGCATTGCCCCACCCAGCACCGCCCAGCTCCACCCAGCCTCTAACTTCAGGTAATCTCATCAAACTGGAAGAGACAGAAGCCCCTCTCCCAAGCTGGATCAGACAAAGGTCAGACCAGAGTGGCAGACTTGAAAGGCAGCAAGCCAGATGAGTCCAGATCTGATCCACCCTCCTCCTACACTGTAGCAGGGCTGGGGCATCTGACCCAAGCTGTGAGCACGTCAGCCTGTGCTGAGAGCTAGAGATCAGTACTGAAAGGACGTTGAACTTACAGGAATGACCTCAGAGCAAGTTTGGCTCCTTGTCTTGATTTTTTTATTGTTATTTTTTGCCTGTTTGTTTTGCTCATTTCTATTTGCTTTTTGTTTTAGTTTTTTTCTCTTTCTTTCTGATTTTGATAACGTTTTCATACTTGCTTTGTTCCTGTTATTTTACTGATTTTTTTTCTTTAGACTTCCTGTTTGTGTATGGGAAGAGTACATCAATAGGGAGATGCATGTTGGATTGTGTGTTTGTAAAATTATCTGTATGTTTTGGTTTCTCTTTTCTATCTTTGTGTCTCCTTTCATTTGTTAGCTGGTATATCTATCTGTTTTTCCTCTTACTCTTCTCTCTCCGCCTTCCTCTCGACCCCCCCCTTCCCTTTTCCATTATTTTTCCTTTTCTTACCTCATTTTGCTTCCAGGGAACAAACCTATACCCCTACTGCATGGACAGATTGTAAAGCAGTGGAAGGTGGGTTCCAGCGTGCCCATACATCTGTCGGTGGATACTGGGATCTGCAGATAGATTTTGAATCACAGTTCCCCCCCCCAATTAAATCTCAAAACTGCAAAAAGTACAGCCCCCACAGCGCAGCTTCAGAATTGAACAAAGCCAGAGGATCAACATAAGGAAGAAGAGGAGACTGACCAAACAAAAGTAAAAGCAACCCCACCATCCAAGAACAACAGAACTAAGGGGGAGAGTGGGGGGAGAGGAAAATCTACACAAATGAAGAAAACCCAAAAGAAGAATATGAGGCTCACACAGACTCCTGGGAGGTTAGATACTAAGAAAACAGACTTCAGAACACAAACAGTGAAGTGCCCCCAGAATGACTAGTCTCAAATTACAAACCAGATATCAAGACATTAATAGAGAGAATAAATAACATTGAGCAGAGCCAAAAGGAAATATGAAGGAGTTGATAACTGAGATAACAGCAGTAAAAATACGGTAAATGAAATAAACAACAAACTGATAAGCATGGAAAGCAGAATTAGTCAAGCAGAAGAAAGAATCTCAGAGTTTGAGGACCCAGACTACCAAAAACATAGAAAAGAAGTTTAAAAAGACAGAACAAAACCTTCAAGAGATAAGTGATTATTTCAAGAGGCCGAATCTAAGAGTAATTGAATTTCCTGAGGCAGAAAGCAAAAGACCACCCTGGAACAAACATTACATGAAATTATTCAAGAAACCACTTCCTGCATCTCATCAACGATGCGACCATTCAAACACAAGAGATTCAGAGAACCCCTGCAAGACAACAAATGAGAAGTCCAACTCCTAGACACACAGAAATTCACCTAAACAAAGTAGGTATTAAAAGAAAAAATCCTAAAGGCAGCAGGAGAAAAAGGTCAGACCACCTACAGGAGAAGACCAATTAGAATAGAAGCAGATTTATCTACAGAAACACTTCAGGCTAGGAGAGTTTGGAGCCCAATCTTCAAAGTTCTTAAAATAATCAATTTCAACCAAGAATAACTTACCCAGCTAAGCTAAGCTTCATCAGTGAGGGAAATTAAAACTCTCCCAGACATCCAGTCCCTAAGAACTTATGCTGCCTCAAGACCAGCTCTACAAGAAACACTTCAGAAGGTATTAAACACAAAAGAAAAGGAAAAAAGAAAAACAAAATTCTTCACACGAGTGCCGGAAAAAGATTGAAAACACATGAATCAACCCCAAAATCAAAAGAAAGACAACAAACAAACAGGAAAACAACAACTCTATAAAGACCTCATGACAGGGATAAACTCTCACATTTCAATAATAAGCCTGAATGTGAATGGACTAAATGCATCACTGAAAAGACATAGGATGGCAAAATGGATAAAATATCATGAGGCAACAATATATTGTCTCCAAGAGAGTCATCGTACCAGAAAGGTCACATACAGACTCAAAGTAAGAGGATGGGAAACAAAATTTCAGGTAAACAGAACAAATAAGAAAGCAGGAGTTGCTATCTTTATGTAAGACAAAATACCCTTTAAGCTATCAAAAATTTAAAAAGATATAGAAGGTCACTATATAATGATAAAAGCTTCAATCATTCAACAAGAAATATCCATCCTAAACAAATGCACCCAACATAGGAGCAACAACTTCCATAAAGCAGCTTCTAGGCAAACTTTAAAAGATACTGACTCTAACACTATCATAGCTGGGGACTTTACTACCCCACTCACAGCCCTAGATAGATCATCAAAACAAAAATCAGCAAGGAGATCCAGAACCTCAATGTGACTCTTGACCAAATGAACTTAATTAATACCTACAGAACACTCCACCCGATGACCACAGAATATGTATTCTACTCATCACCATATGGAATGTACTCTAAGATTGACCACATCCTTGGTCATAAATCAAGCATGAACAAATTTCATAAGATTGAAATTTTGCCATGCACCTTCTCAGACCACAGTGGAATAAAAATAAATATCAACAACAAAGCTCCCCCAAAACCCACAAAGACATAAACACTAAACAGCATGATGCTAAACAACTCCTAGGTCAACATGGAAACCAAAACAGAAATTAAAAGATACCTGGAAACAAATGAAAATGAAGAAACAACTTACCAAAACCTCTGGGATGCAATGAAAGCAGTAGTAAGAGGGGAATTCATATATCTACAAACACACATGAAGAAAATGGAAAGATCACAAGTGAACAGCCTAACAAGTCACCTAGAGAAGCTGGAAAAGCAAGATCACCAAAACTCCAACTTCAGCAGAAGAATCAAAGCCCAAATACGGGACATAGAAGACAAAAAGATATTACAAAAAAATCAATGAAACAAAAAGTTGGTTCTTTGAAAAGATAAACAAGATCAATGGTCCCCTAGCTAGAATGACCAAGAAAAAGAGAGAAAAAGCCCAAATAAACTCAATCAGAAACACAAAAGATGAAGTCACAACTGACCCTGAAGAAATACCAAAGATTATCAGAGACTACTATGTACACTAGAATGGAAACAAACTTGAAAACCTAAAGGAAGTGGAGGACTTTCTGACATCACACAACCTCCCCAGGTTGAAACAAGAAGAAATCAAGACCCCAAATAGACCAATAACAATCAAGAAAATTGTCTATGTCATAAGAAAACTACCTACAAAAAAAAAAAAAAGCCCTGGACCAGATGGCTTTCCAGCAGAATTCTACAAAACATACAGGGAGAAACTGACACCAAACCTACTGAAAGGATTCCAGGCAATTGAGAAAGATGGAATGCTCCCCAAATCATTTTATGAAGGTTACATCACATTGATATCAAGCCAAGTAAAGATCCAACAAAGAAAGAGAATACAGGCCAATATCCTTGAGGAACATAGATGCTAAAACTCTCAACAATATCCTAGCAGATCAGATTCAATAACACATCTTAAAAATCATCCACCACGACCAAGTAGGCTTCACCCCTGGGATGCAAGGCTGGTTCAACATTCATAAGACCATAAGCGTAATTAAATACATCAACAGACATAAAAAACAAAAACCACGTGATTATATCATTAGACACAGAAAAGGTTTTGATAAAATCCAGCACCCTTCTTGCTAAAAACCCCCAAACATATAGGCATAGATGGAACATACCTCAAAAGAGTAAGAGCCATCTATGATAAACCCACAGGCAGCCTGCATACTGCTAAACAGACAGAAATTGGAACCATTTCCCCTGAAAACTGGAACAAGATAAGGATACCCACTCTCACCCCTCCTGTTTAACATAGTTTTAGAAGTCCTAGCTAGAGCAATCAAAGAAGAGAAGGCGATCAGGGGTATCCAAATAGGAAAAGAGGAAACCAAGTTATCCCTCTTTGCAGACGACCTATACCTTGAAAACCTAAGAGAATCTATCAAAAACCTCCTTACACTGATAAAGGACTTTGACAAAGTCTCAGGGTATATAATAAATGTGCAAAAGACAATCACATTTCTATATACCAATAATAAACAGAAACTCAAATAAAAAGCACTATTCCATTCACAATAGTCACACAAAAATTGAAATACCTTGGCATCTTCCTAACAAGAGACGTTAAGACCTTTGCAATGAAAACTACAAAACACTGCTCAAAGAAATCAAAGATGACAAAAACAAGTAGAAAAATATTCCATGCTCATGGGTTGGAAGAATCAACATTGATAAGATGTCCATTCTACCTAAGGCAGTCTACTGATTTAACGCAATACCCATCAAATCACCAGCAACATTCTTCTCAGATCTAGAAACAACAATACAGGAATTCATATGGGAACATAAACGACTACAAACAGCCAAAACAATCCTCAGCAAAAAAAAAGAAAAGAAAAAAAAGCAGGAAGTATCACACTCCCAGACTTTAAACTTTATTATAAAGTTACAATAATCAAAACAGCCTGGTATTGGTACAAGAGCAGCCACATAGACCAATGGAATAGAATTGAGATTCCAGAAGCAAAACCTCAATTTCTCAACCAACTCATCTTCGACAAAGCCGCCAGCACCAATCAAAGGGGAGAGGAGAACCCATCCAGTAAATGGTGCTGGGAAAACTGGCTGACCACATGCAGAAGATTGAAACAGGACCCTACTTATCCCCATATACAAAAATCAACTCTAAATGGATCAGTGACCTAAATGTAAAACCTCAAACTATAAGAACCTTAGAAAATGCAGGAGACCACTCTTATGGAAATTGGAACTGGCAACAAATTCCTGATCAAAACCCCAAGTGCCCATGCCATAAGAGATAAGATAGACAAGTGGGACCTCATCAAACTGGCAAGTTTCTTAAAAGCCAAAGAAACCATCAAGAGAGCAGGGAGAGAGCCAACAGACTGGGAAAAAATATTGGCCAATTCCATGTTTGACAAAGGCCTAATATCTAGGATCTACAAGGAACTCAAACGTGCCGAAAAGAAAAAAACAAGCAGCCCCATTACAAAGAGAGCAAAAGATATGAATAGACAGTTCTCAAAAGAAGACATACCAGCAGCCAAGAGATACATGAAAAAATGTTCAGCCTCACTAGTCATCAAAGAAATGCAAATTAAAACTACACTGAGATACCACCTACCTCCAGTCAGAATGGCCATCACCAATAACTCAAAAAATAACAGATGCTGGAGAGGATGTGGCGAAAAGCAAACACTCCTACACTGTTGGTGGGAGTGTAAACTAGTACGGCGTCTGTGAAAAACAGTGTGGCAATTCCTAAAAGTTATAAAAATTGACCTTCCATATGACCCTGCAATTCCCTTACTGGGAAAAACATCCCAGTAAGAACTCAAATCACTCTATAAAAAAGATACCTGCCCACGTATGTTTATTGCAGCATTGTTCACAACAGCAAGAACATGGAACCAACCATGCTGTCCATCAAAAGAGAACTGGATTAAAAAATGTGGTACATATACACAATGGAATATTACACGGCCATAAAGAAGTACAAAATCATGAACTTCACGGCAACCTGGATGGACTTAAGAGTCTAGAAGACTGAGTGATCTTTCACAGAAACAAAGAACTGAGCATCACATGTTCTCACTCATGAGTGGACTTTGAATAACTATCATAACACTATAAGAAGAGGGTTGACAGTAGTGGAAACCTGGGGGCAGTGCAGGTGGGGAGAGGTGGGATTGGCAGCAATGGGAGTTTGCCTGGGGAAGTGGGGGCACACTTCAGCAACACGGGTACCTGCACAATGAGCATTTGTATACCTAACCCTGAACTGTACCCCACAATTTTAAAATAATTTAAAAATAAAAATAAAAAATTCAAAGGCGAAAAAAAAATCTAAACATACTCTTCCTATACAATCCAGTAACTGCACTTCTATGCACTTAGCCCAGAGAAGTAGAAACTAACATCCACACAAAAATCCATGTGTGAATATCATGTTTTATTTGTAACACCAACTTCATTTGTAATCGTCAAAAATGGTTAACAACCAAAATGCTCTTTGTCTAGTAAATGGCTACACAAAGTGTGGCATAGTCATAGCACGGAATGCAGGACACTCACCAAACTACTGATACACGCAACAACCTGGATGGATCTCAAGGGCGTTACGCCATGTGGAAAAAAAAGAAGCCAGTCTTGAATGGCCACATATTGTGTGACTGGTTGTGGGGGTGGCAGGGAGTAATTATAAAACGGTAGCATGGGGGATGTTTTTGTGGCAATCGAATAGCTCTGAGTCTTGATTGTGGTGGTGGTGATGTGAATCTACACACGTGTTAAAACTTGTAGAGATTTTAACACATTGGCATAGTGTTATATGCCAATGGCATACAGCTTTACACACACATTGTACCAATGTCAAATTTCTGCGTTTGATATTGTGCTATAGTTAAGTAAGACGTGATCACTGGGGGAAACTGGGGGAAGAGTACGGGGAGGTCCGTTGTACTATCTTTGCAAATTCCTATCACTTATATTTGAAAATAAAATGCAAAGATAACATATTTTTAAAAAGTAATGCTCAGAGCCGGGCTCGGCTCAGCCTGTAATCCCGCGCCTTTGGGAGGCTGAAGTGAGTGGATTGCCTGAGCCCGCGGGTTCGAGACCCGCCTGGGCAGCGAGACCTCATCTCTACAATAAATTTTAAAAAAAATCAGCCGGGCATGGTAGCGCATGCCCGTAATTCCAGCTACTTGGAAGGCTGAGGTAGAAGGATCGCCGGAGCCCAGCAGGTCGAGGCTGCGGCAGCCGGGAGCAGCCACTGCTCTCCAGTCTGGGCGACAGAGGGAGACTCCAACTCAAAAAAAAAGTAACGCTCAGGCACTGTAATAAATATGCTACAAACTTCATCTCAGAAGGTCCTCACAGCAACCTTGAGAGGAATGCATAGGAAGTCCCAGTTACCTGAATATTCCTTTCCAAGTCCCTACCCTTACCAGGTTACAACAAGACACAAAAGCTACCCAGAATATTCAAAAAATGAACTCACCTCTTACAAAATTAAGCCCATACAAGCATCTCCCTCTATTTACTCTTCACCCCTCCCCCTGCTGCACTCAAGGTTGAGTCTAGTCTCCAGGCTTCCTGTCTTTACAGAGCAAGATTTTTGTAGATTGCTTTTTTGCATTGGTCCTGGGGTGGTTACCGCATGGTGTAAATAAAATGCAAATCAAGGCCAGGATCAGTGGCTCAGCCTGTAATCCTAGAACTTTGGGAGGCTGACGTGAGTGGATTGCCTGAGCCGGCAGGTTTGAGACCTGCCTAGGCAACTTGGCGAGACCTTGTCTCTACAATAAATCAAAAAAACTAGCCGGGCCTGGTAGCGTGCGCCTGTAGTTCCGTCTACTTGGAAGGCTGAGGTGGAAGGATTGCCGGAGCCCAGCAGGTCAACTGCACCCCAGCCTGGGCAACGTAGTAAGACACCAACTCAAAAAAAGAAAAAACAAATCAATTTAAAATAAAATTAGAAACCTTTTTAAAAGCATGGCGTTTTCATAAAGTTAAGAAACGTGTCATTGGAAAACTGCTGAGATTACATATAAAGCTATTGAACAAGGAGAATGTGGCAGAGACTCATTAACCAGTGAAAAAGAAAACGCGTGGCAAGACGGGGTCTTCAAAGAGAGAGCTTCAAGATTAAAGCAGTAAGAGTATCTTCCCTCCTCCCATGAGAAAATGGAAGAAGTTCTTGGGTATTTCTAAAATGAAAATGAGCCTCATATTTATGCTTTGAAAATCAAAGGTAACAGTGCAGCTATATCAGTCAATTTTGTCAAAAAAATTCATACCTTCATACCTTTCCCCAGCTAATCATGCGCGCGCGCACATAATTTACATTACATGACCACGATTGATGACATCGCTGGCCATTTGGCGATCAACTCAACCTTGAGCCTCCCCCCTCTCCAAGGAGGCTGAGGGGTGTGGTCAAAAGTCCCCATTCCCTAATCTTCCCTTGGTCTTTCCTGTAACCAGTCCCCACCCGGAAATTCCTTAGGCACTGCCAGCCACCAATCATCTGGTTAGCATAAAAAAAGATTTCACTTTGGAGATTCCAAAGTGAAATTTTAGGAGTTATATGGCAGGAGGAAGACCAAAAACTGTAGATATTTCACAATATCACATCCTCTTATCCGAGGACCTCCCATGCTCCTATGCCCACTTCACACAGGAGGAAAGAAAAGCTCGGGAAAGTGACGCCACTCGACTGAGGTCCAGCAGCTAGAAGTGGCTGAGCTGATGAAAATCCAGCTTGTGTGACCCCACCCCATATTCTCTGGAGCCTCAGCACAAAGTCCTTTTGTGACATGAATCTGGCCTGACAGACAGTGACTCTAGGGAACAGGCCGCACTGAATATCAGCTGTGGCATGTTTGAATCGCATGACTCTGGGTCTGTTATTTCACCTCCCTGGACTGGTTTCTCCTCTGTCACATAGAACTAGTCACAGTACCTGCCTCGTAAGATTGTTGTAAGGATTAACAGACTTGTCAGAGCAAAAGGAGGAAACACCCAGTGCCTATCAGAAGCACCCAATAACTGCTAGCTGCAATTATTACTATTTATTATTACTACATGCAAGCATATACAAAGTTTTTTTTTTTAAGAATTTGAATATTTCAAATGAAATAACTGAGAATCTCTAAATATTAGACTGATCAAATATTAGCAGTGTCTGAAATGATTCTACTCAGCTCAGCCTCAACGTGATGGGGCCAACAGTGTCTGAAATGATTCTACTCAGGGCAGCCTCAACTTGATGGACCTTAGAGGAATCCCCAGAGTTCCGGAATTCTGAAGAACATTGCACAAAATAGATATTGGCTCTAAAGCGCCACAGAATTTTATTTGACTTTATAGAGCCAAATGTTCCCCCAACAGTTTGAAAATTCAAAGGGCAGAGCAAAAACAATTGAGGCAACTTTACTGCCACCTCAGCTTGAAACCTGTGTCTAGAAGGAAATATTAACTCACAGTCCCTTATGCTAACCTAAGAATGTAGAATTATAATTGTTTTTCACAAGTGTTCTGCTAACCGGTGGAGGAGGAAAGGACAATAAACAACTGGGCGGTAAGGCCGAGCCTTGAGCAGAAACCTTCAATGCTAGCACAGTGGAAATGGGCAAAGGAAAGAGCACTTTGAAATTAACTTATCACTGAATACACAGCAGCATCTACGGACATGTTTCAGGCTAGAATTATCTACCTGTTGCACCAGTCTAAGGAGCTTTAAGTGAACCGGTTTGAATTATTTGGTAAACTCAGCGGGGAGATGTCTGAATGTTCGAAAGAAAACAACACAGCAACGCTTCAGCAGGATCTCATTAATCCAAACAAACGGGGGTAGTAGGGGTGGGGAGGGAGAAGGCGGGCCAGTCAGTCTGAAACGGTGCAGCCTAAATTAGGGGATGTTGTTCAAGTACAAAGAGGAACACGAGCTAGCTGCTAACAAAATGTTCCGCCAAGCCTGGCACACTCACTTGCATTTCACAGGATACATTTGCACACAAAGTGATTAAGCCCTGAAAAAGCTTTTTCTAAATCTATTGAACACCCCCTTTACCATCTTCCTTATGCTATTAGTCGGTTTAATGTATTGCTCATAGTCCACGCCAAGCTCAATCATCACTCACGCTTCTTGGACAAGATACAACCTACAAAGGTGTTGATTTCCTCATTAGCAGCAGATCTCGCAAGTCCCCCTCTCATGTCCAAAATTCAATGTACTGTCATTTATTACGTGCCAAGCACTGTGCAGGCTGTCTTGGGGGGGATGTTAAGACAGAGAGAATGCCGTCTGGTTGTTGATGTGCCCAGTGTGGTTGGGATGGTAAGGTCTACTTCCATGAGAAGCAAGAGGAAGAGGCCAGGAGTAAGACCACTGGACTGGCAGAGCATGGGTGGGTAAGGCAAGCAGGAAGAGACAAATGAGCTCTCGACAGGGAATGAGGGGCTCAGTATGAAGACGGGCAAGGACACGTGCTAACTTTAGGAAGCACGAAGGAATCTGATAGGCCGAAACAACAGGTTTGGGAGCCAGAGGAGCAAATGCCATAGGCCTCCTAGTTCATACACAATCCATCTTTAAAACACACATACTACATCTGTGACAAAGGCAAACAGATTTGTAGGGGCCAAAGGTACTTCAACAGAGACCTCATCATAACACTCCTACTTACACATTTCCATTTAGCCAGAATTGTCGACAACATATCTTCCAGTTGTCCCTACGTGTGCTTTACTTCTGCTTTCCCCCTCAGAATGAAGTATATTATCAAGTTCAACGAAGGCCCAACCGACACTGATAATTCTCTGCTTGGGCACAGCGAAAGATCATACCAAATTTATCAGACTCGCGCTTCTTCACCAGTATCTCACTTCTATTCTCTTCATATTTTCCACTCGTGTTTATAAAGTTAGAGAAAGAAAAATAATACATCACACAGACAAGAGAGATGTGCTACAAAAACTGAGCTGGCAGGTATTAACGCCCAAAACTTCATTCATTTACTGATGCCTAAAAGTCTGAACCCAATTTTTTTTCATTGTTTTTTGGCAGTATAGCTGTTCAACCTACAAAAGTTTAAAGAAGCAATCTGGCAAGGTTTCTCAGAAAAGTTAAGGAATATGTTACTAAGAAAAGAACACTTGAGTTAAATTCTAGACAAAGCCTGACTAAGAAGTTGCTCTTATTTTGTGAGCTACAGGGTTTCTCAATTTATACTCTGGGGATAGGAGAGTTATCCTCCCTGGAGTCTTATGTGGGTTTGCTGGAAATTAATGCAACATTAATTAAGCCATCCATTCATGATCAATGGCCCATTGATGGACTTTATAGCATCTATGAGCTCCATGAAATTAGATGCAAAATTTTATGTGCATGTATAGTTTTCATCAGATTCTCAAGGGTTCATTAGACCTGAAAAAGGAAACGAGCTATTATTTTAAAAAATCATACTAGACATCAAAATTTTTGTTCTGTGAAAGCCCATGTGAGGAGGATAAAAAGGATGGACTGCAAACCATGTACCAAATAAAGGACTAGCATCTAAAATGTATAAAGAACTCTAGAACAATCCAATTAGAAAATGGACAAGCCAGGCTCAGTGGCTCAGCCTGTAATCCCGTGCCTTGGAGACTGAGGTGAGTGGATTGCCTGAGCCCGCAGGTTCAAGACCCGCCTGGGCAATTTGGTGAGACTTCATCTCTACAATAAGTAAAAAAAAAAAATTAGCCAGGTATGGTAGCACATACCTTAATTCCAGCTACGTGGAAGGCTGAGGGTTTGTAAGGATTGCCAGAGCCCAGCAGGTCAAGGCTGCAGTGGCCGGGAGCGGCCACTGCACTCCAGTCTGGGCAACAGAGTGAGACTCCAACTCAAACAAAAAAAAAAAAAGAAAATGGACAAAAGATATGAACAGACATTTCCCTAGATAGCAAATAAACACAAGGGAAGAGGTTCAGCATCATTAGGGGAATGCAAATTAAAATCAAAATGAGATGTCAATGCACACCATTCAAAGTGGCTAAAATAAACAATAGTGGTCAAAACTGGGAAGCCAAATGCTGGAGATGCATTCATACATTGCTGATAAGAATGCAAAAATGATATACCACTCTGGAAAGCAGTTTGGCAGTTCCTGAAAAACTAAACGTGCAACTGCCACCATGACTAAACCAAAGGCATTTTTCCCCTGGAGAAATAAAAATGTATGCTTGCACAAAAACCTATACGTGATTGTTCCTAGTAGCCTTATTTATAATAGACAAAAACTAGAATTGATGTACTTCAATAAGTTAACAGTTAAACTTAAAAAAAAAATAGTACATAAAGGCAGAACCAACTGACTACAGCAATGTATACTATTTATCAGTAAAAAGGAGCAAATTACTGATCCATGTAAGAACATGGATAAAACTCCAGGAGACTCCAACTCAAAAATAAATAAATAAATAAAAGCCTGGCCAGGCTCGGAGGCTCAGTCTGTAATTCCAGCAATTTGGAAGGCTGAGACGAGTGGATTGCCTGAGCCTGTGGGTTCAAGACCAGCCTGGGCAACTTGATGAGACCTTGTCTCTACCATAAATAAAAAATTGGCCAGGCATGGTAGCTCGCACTTATAGTTCTGGCTACTTGGAAGTCTGAGGTGGAAGGATCGCCTAAGCCCAGCGTGCCACTGCACTCCAGCCTGGGCAACGGAGTGAGACATCAACTCAAAAAAAAAAGGAAAATTAGAAGACAAACTTCAGGGTGGCCAAATAGGTGATTCTTCAGGCTGAAAATGAACTAAGTCTGGCAAGAAAAATGAGGCAATGGAAACCTTGGGAACCATTAGTGGAAGAGCCACCTGCCAATCAGTGGAAATGGCCAGAATAATTATTAAATGACTTTGGTGGGTTGACGGAAAACTGATGTGATTAAATATTCTGTTATATTAAAAGTGTGTCCATATTATTGACATCCTATAATCAAAAAAAACTGAGAAAATATATTTAGGAGACTTGTTAAAATTAGTGATTATGGCAATAGGGTCTTGTGAATCAGTTTGTGATTTGTAAAATGTTCACACAAATTATTTCAACGATGTTATTTCCTTTTTTTTTTTTTTTTTTGAGTTAGAGTCTCACTTTGCCACCCAGACTGGAGTGCGGTGGCCGGGAGCAGCCTTGACCTGCTGGGCTCCGCGATCCTTCCGCCTCAGCCTTCCAAGTAGCTGGAATTACAGGCACACGCTACCACACCCAGCTAATTTTTTGATTTATTGTAGAGATGAGGTCTCACCAAGTTGCCCAGGCGGGTCTCAAACCCACAGGCTCAGGCAATCCACTCACCTCAGCCTCCCAAGGCACAGGATTACAGGCTGAGCCACCGAGCCCGGCTAGGATGTTATTTCTTTGAACAGAGATGGCTGTGGGAAGACTTGAAAATTAATTAGAAAAGTCCCTACAGATTTTCAATGCAGAGACTATAACTGAAAAGTTTATTTAGTAGTATCACCAATATGCATTTAATTTTTAAAATTACTCTAACAAGAGAAAAGGCCCTCAATTATTATTTTCTAAATAAACTTATAGGTCACTGTTTGAAGTAAGTAATAAGAGGGAAAATTTTCAATGTGATAAAACAGCAAAAGTAGCTGGTGAAAAAATTTGAAAGTGTGGTTTAACCTCATTGGCTGTGACCCTAGCTATATAAGACAAAATTTAAATATATAATTACATACTGATTACAAAATCCATAATAAATTCCATTTTATTAAAAAAAAAAAAAAAAAAAGAAAGAAATAGCATTACCAGTGGGCATGGTGGGAGACACTGTAATCCCAGCACTTTGGGAGGCTGAGGCAAAGCAGGGAGACTGCCTGAGGCTAGGAGTTCTAGACCAGCCTGGGCAACATAGCAAGACTTCATCTCTTAAAAAAGAGAGAGAGAGAGAGAGAGAGAGAGAGAGAGACAGCATCAGGTGGAGGAAGGTTGCTGTAATTGTAAAAAAGATAACATGAGGGATCCTAGTGGTTTGGGAACTATTCGGGGTCTTGGCTGTGATTGTGGATACACAAACCTATACAGAGGGCAAAACAGTACCAAAATTTAAAAACACACGTACTGCCGGGCTCGGTGGCTCAGCCTGTAATCCCGCGTCTTTGGGAGGCTGAGGTGAGTGAATTGCCTGAGCCCGTGGGTTCAAGACCCGCCTGGGCAGCGAGACCTCATCTCTACAATAAATCAAAAAATCAGCCGGGCGTAGTGGCGCGTGCCTGTAATTCCGGCTACTCGGAAGGCTGAGGCGGAAGGATCACCGGAGCCCGGCAGGGCGAGGCTGCGGTGGCCGGGAGCGGCCACTGCACTCCAGTCTGGGCGACAGAGTGAGACTCCAACTCAAAAAAAAAAAACACGTACTAGAATATAAGAAAAACTAAGGAAACCTGAATAAGATGAATACAACGTATCAATGTCTACTGGTTGTAATATTAAGACTACAGTTTTATAAAATTATCTCTGCCCCACTGTGCCCAAGATGTGGGAAAGGGAGTCAAGGGAGATTATTCTCCAGCTTTAATTTTTCCTGTTGGACCTGAGACTTACTAGGGAGCAGTTATTTCTCTTTTCTTAACTACTTCTCCTTCTCCCTTTTGGAAGGAAATGTTTATCCTATGTCCATCCAACCAGTATATGTTGGAAGCACATAACTTGTTTGGTGGCTGGGCACAGTGGCTAACACCTGTAATCCCAGCACTTTGGGAGACCGAGCGAAGAAGACTGCTTGAGCCCAGGAGTTCAAGATCAGCCTGGGCAACAAAGCGAGACCTCACCTTACAAAAAAATGTAAGAGTTACCCAGGCATAGTCCCAGCTACTCAGGAGGCTGAGGTGAGAAGATTGCCTGAGCCCAGGAGGTGAAGGCTGCAGTGAGCCATGACCATGCCACTGTGCTCCAGCCTGGGCGACAGAGTGACACCCTGACTCCATAAAACAAAACAAAACAAAAAATAATGACACTAAAAACAAAAAACTTACTTGGTTCCACAGGCTCACCACTATAAGAAATTTTCCTCAGGATGAATCATACCTTGAATTTTGCCATAACTAATTTAGATGAGACTCTGGACTTTGAACTTTTGAGGTGATGCTGGAGCGAGTTAAGACGTCTGAGGCGATTAGAATAGAATGAATGTTATTTTTGCATTGTGAGAAGGACGGGAATTTGGTGGGGGGGGCAGAGACAGATTGCTATGGTTTGAATATGTCCTCCAAAAATCAATGCAACGGTGGTGAGAGATGAGCTTTAAGAGGTGATTTGAGTCTCACACGTGGATTGATACCATTCCCGTGGGAGCAGGTTCATCACCACGGGAGTAGGTTTGTTATGAGAGCAAGTTTGGCCCCCTCACGCCCTCTTGTGCTTTCCTGCTTTTCCACCTTCCACCATGGGGTGACACAGCACGGAGGCCCTCACAGCTGGAGATACGGCTGCTCCAGCCAGGACTGCTCAGCCTCCAGAACTGTGAGTCGAATAAATGTCTTGTCTTTCTATAACGACCCAGTCTGTGGTATTCTGAGACAGCAGCACAAAGCAGTCTAAGACAGTCAGAACCTCAATCATGTATCATACTAAGTAGTGTGAACTTCAAGTCTGTGAGTAGCTTTATAAGCGGGGGAAGGGTGTGATGCAAATTGTGTTTTAAAAGGATCCCTATGGCAGCAGGTGGAAGATGAATTGGAAGGGGAGAGAGACCAAAATCAGGGAAACCAGACAAGAGACCACTGCTGTCCTTCAGATGAAGAATGCTAACAGACAGAACAAAAGCAATGTCATCAGGAGGGCAAAGATGAGTTCAAGAGGTATTTTAAACACAAAATTGGCAGGCCTTGGTGCTGAACTAGAGGTGGGTAATAAGAACTGGAAGGAATTAAGGTGACTCCTCAGTTCCTACTATGGGAAACTAGAGAGATGGTGCCATTGAGATAAGGAGAGTGGAGGAAAAGCAGAATGAGAGAGCTGGAGAGCAAACAATGAGATGTGATGACTGGTGTTGAAAATGACAGGAGTAGTGGAAAACATAGAGCTGGAGCCCCAGAAATAGAGACCTGGGCTGGAGAGAAAGATTCTGACAATACAGTTTGTAGTTGGGAAAATGTGGCACAGTCAAGGGGATGGCTACTTGCAAATGCCAAAAGACTTACTGGAGAACTCCAAGAGAAAACTGGAGGAAGAAGAGATCACAAAAGACACTGAGAAGGAATGATCAGAGAAATAACCATCAAAGCTGACATTTCTTGAGCACTATTTATCATACTAGGCAATGTTCTGAGTGTTTTTTAATTTATCTAATCTTCACAGCCACACAGAGTACCTACTGCTATTATCCCCATCTTATAGATAAGGAAGGATGGGCACAGAGAGGTTGAGCCCCTTGCCCAAGGTGGAATTAAGGTGACACCTTGGTTCCCACTATGCTACTTACACAATGGGTAAGTAGCAGGACCAGGATTCAAGCCCAGACAGGCTAGCTCCAGATCCCTCACTCGCAACCATCTCACTCAAATCATTGCTATGTTCAACTCTTAGAAGGGGTATCCATGTGACAAAATGCAAGAGAGGAGACAGAACACAAAAGAAGAGATGGACAAGAAGGCAAATGTTGTAGGGTGAGAGGCAACCCAACATAAGAACCAAACAGCACCCACTGGTTCCATGATTTGGGAGGTTGCTGACTGTTGGCCACACCATGTTGGTGAAAAGAGAAGCGTGTGTGTCACAGAAAGGTGGAGCAGTCACCAGGATGGAAGATACGGAGAACAGCGGGTCCAACAGTAAATGCCAGGAGAGGTCAGGACAAGGAGGGAGTTTTTTGCTGACACTGTCAGGGAAGTCTGCACTGGCAACAGGAGTCAGGAGTGGTGTCTGAAAAAAGGAGGAACACTTTGAGAACTGACAATCAAATGGTTTCACTGGCAGGAGCTGAGTCAAAAACTGTTAATTACCATTGAAATCCCTGCTATCATGGGCTCCTGATACCCACGCAAATGTAATTGCATAAGCTGAGAATAATAACTACAAATTTATATTACAAAGAAGCAACTTGTTAGAGTTAGCACTGGGAATTCAGGATTAAAACAAAAAAGAACTTTCCTACAGGATAAACATTACAACCATGCTTTGAGTTACAGAGAAATCTTCAACAAATTAAATATTTATTTTAAAAATTATCCTGAATATATTACAAAGGGTATGGAGAAATACAAGGGTCTGCCCTTGAGAAGTGTACAGAGAGACAAGTCCAAACACATGAGCAGTCTGGCAACAATCAAGAGCTAAATAAATAGTCCAATAATGCAGCACCAGTGCTCAGAGCTTGCAGAGGACTGCGTGAGGCCAAGAGGGATAAGGACGCAAGGGAAACTATGGTCTTTGGAAAATAGAAAGTTACTAGTTAACAGTTCAAGTACAGTGGAGACAAAAGTGAAGGGAGCTTTTGTTTATGTCTTCACGTTAGTAGAGACATGTTCATGGATGTGAGGACAGAGGAAAGAAACAAAGGCACAAAAGTGCTGGAGAAAACAGATTCAGTATTTGGTGCTTTCTGATCAAGGATGTTATATGCCCCATAACAGGGACAGCCCTGCACACTGAAGAACTGTCCCATCTCTTTCTTTGAAAACTGGACGGGTCTTAATTTTATTTCTGATTGCTTAGGTGTGCTTTTTCTTAAAGCAAAGAGAAAAGGTTAGCTACCTCAAAACATCTTGTCCAGAAAGGGGATTCCTCCCAGGCAGGTTTCTATGTTCTAGAAAAGTCACACCATTAACTACACAAGAATATCCTTGATACAATGTCCTAGGAAAGTATAAATTCCTTTTTTAAAAAAGATATTTACCAGATAAAATACCTACATATTTTAGTTTATATTATAAGTCAATTGATAATGCATACTTAGGATATATTAAAATCTATGTGTATTTATGTATTATGCAAAGTCTAGTTGTATGTATGTATTCCAAAAATATTGTGAAAAAGTTAAAAATGTGTCATCTGCATAGATTCCATTGGGGGGCATGGCTTTATTTTATGGTATATAAGTTCCTCATGGATCTGCCACATCAAGAGAAACCAAAGAATAAGACTCTGTTTTTCCAGGTAATCTTAACAGGGCAAAGTGGAGAACTCTGAATATTGGATGGGCCCCAAAAAACGCAACGCCTGCCGTGGGGCAGGTAAGACTTTCCCTCTTCACGGCATTAACTTAGACTCAAGTCCTCAGGAACCCCCAAAACCCCCTTCTCAGATCACCTTTCCCATGGCTCTCACATGTGTTTCCTAAAGCAACAGTAGGCTCAATCATTTGGCCAATGAACTATTACAAAGACACCAGGATCTAAATGCTATACTTTACTGCACCTAAGCTAGGAAATACCGAAATAAGACAGATTTCCGTATGCCATGAACTCAACTACTCTCTCCTTGTTCTGGAAAAGAAAGGCATACGAAAAATGATTATCAGAAATATGCAAGTGTATGCCTGCCAAACACAGGCATGTCACATATTATTGCATTTTGCTTCTTGTGCTTCACAGGTACTGCATTTTATGCAAATTGAAGGCATGTGGCAATCCTGCACTGAGTCAGCCTTTTGGTGTCATTGTTCTAACTGCATGTGCTTACTTTGTGTCTCTGTGTCACATTTCAAAAATTTTCACAATGTTTCAAGCTTTTTCATTATTATTATTATATGTGTTGTGGTGATCAGTGATCTTTTCCGTGGCTATTGTAGTTGTTTTGGGGTACCATGACTGCACCCACAGAAGACAGCAAACTTCATTGATACTGTGTGCGTTCTGACTGCTCTACCAACCAGTGGTTCTCCAGTCTCTTTCTTTCTCACCTTGGGCCTCCCTAATCCCAGAGTCACAACAATGTTGAAATTAGGCCAATTAATAACCCTACAACTGCCTCTAAGTGTTCAAGTGAAAAGAAGTTATACTCCTCTCACTTGAAATCAAAAGCCAGAAATGACCACACTGAGTAACAAAGGCATGTTGAAAACTGAAATTGGCCAAAACCTAGGCCTCCTGTACTAGTTAGCCAAGTTGTAAATGCAAAGGAAAAGTTCTTGAAAGAAATCAGAAGTGCTATTCCAGTGAACACACAAATGATAAGAAATTTAAGTGGCCGTACTGCTGATGCAGAGAAAGTCTGAGTGGTCTGGACAGAAGAGCAAACCAGTTACAACATTCCTGTAAGCCAAAGCCTAATCCAGAGCAAAGTCTTAACTCTGTTCAATTCTATGAAGGCTGAGAATGGTGATGAAGCTGCAGAAGAAAAGTTGGAAGTTAACAGAGGTTGGTTCATGAGGTTCAGGGAAAGAACTCGTCCCCATAGCATAAAAGTGCAAGGTGTAGCAGCAAGTGCTGACGGAGAAGCTGCAGCAAGTTATCCAGATCTAGCTAAGATCACTGATGAAGGTGGCTACACTAAACTGCAGATGTTCAATGGAGACAAAACAACCTTCTATTGGAAGAAGATGCCATCTAGGATTTGTCTAGCTAGAAAGGAAAAGTCAATGTCTCAATTCAAAACTTCAAACAACAAGCTCACTCTCTTGTCAGGGTATAAGCACCTGGTGACTTTAAGTTGAAGCCAACGCTAATGTATCATTCTGAAAATCCTACAGCCCTTCAGAATGATGCTAAATCTACTCTGCCTGTGTTCTGGATGACAGCACATCTGTTTTTAGCATGGTTTAACGAATATTTTAAGCCCACTATTGAGACTTACTGTTCAAAAAAAAAAAAAAAAAGATTCCTTTCAAAATATTACTACCCAAGAGCTCTATGGAGATGTACAAGGAAGTTCTTGTTGTTTTCATGCCTGCTGACACAACATTCATTCAGCAACACATGAATCAAAGAGTAATTTCAACTTTCAAATCTTATTATGTAAGAAATGGATTTCCTAAGGTTATAGTGGCCATGGTGATTCCTCTGACAGATCTAGGTAAAGTACACTGAAACCCTTCTGGAAAGGAATCACCATTCTAAATGCCATTAAGAACATTCATGGCCAGGCACTCAGGCCTATAATCCCAGCACTTTGGGAGGCTGAGGCAGGAGGATCCCTTGAGCCCAGGAGTTCAAGACCAGCCTGAGCATCATATTGAGACCATGATTCTATTTAAAAAAAAAAAATTAAAAAAATTCGCTGTGTGTGGTGGTGCACACTGTAGTTCCAGCCACTTGGAAGGCTGAGATGGGATGATCACTTGAGCCCAGGAGGTTGAGGCTGTAGTGAACCATAATCATACCATGCCTGAAAACAGAGTGAAACTTTGTCAAAAAAGAAAGAGAGAGAGAGAGAGAGAGAGAGAAAGGCCATCCTCCCACCTCAGCCTCCCGAGTAGCTGGGACCACAGGTGTGTGCCATTCTGCCCAACTAATTTATTTTTTTAATTATTTTTAAGACAAGATCTCTCACTATGTTGCCCAGGTTGGTCTCGAACTCCTGGGCTCAAGAGATCCTCCTGCCTCGACCTTAGAGACGTGAGCCACCATGACTGACTCATTGACTTTTTTTTTTTTTTTTGACTGGGTCCCACTCTGTCACCCAGGCAGGAGTGCAGTGGCACAATCCCAGTTTACCACAGCCTCGACCTCCTGGGCTCAAGAGATTCTCAATTTTTTTTTTTTTTTGGTAGAGACGAGGTCTTGCTATGTTGCCCAGGTTGGTCATTGACATTTTTTTTTTAATGGTCTTAGTTTTCTGCCCAAATGATGTAGTAAGTAACCTGAAAACCTTATTGCTCAAAGCAATAGCTAGGCTACATTTAAGGATTACTTAAATGCATGGTTGAACTCGCCTAAGAAAATAAGGAAGTTCTTCAAAAGTCAAAATTATAAGACTCTCATAGTCAAAGGACATAGACTCTTATTTGATATTATAAAACACTCAACAAAACTATCCATCATGAAAAAGACAGTGCAAACAGCAGAGGTAGATCCCTCAGAACTTCAAGTAATTGACTAACCAAATATTTTGTAAAATAACTATTTAAATAAAGATGTTTTTAAAATAACTGAAAATATAAGAACAGGGCACTATCCAAAAATACCAGGCCAACTTAACAAAGAACCAAGCAGAACTTCTGAAACTACAAGGTATAGTGTTTGACATTTCAATGGACAATTTAAAGAGCAAAGAAGAAAATTAAGAGATTATTAGTATACTGGAATTTGGATCTTAAGAAATTACCCAGAATACAGCATAGAGCTAGAGAAGGTGAAAACAAAATTTTTTTTGAGTTGGAGTCTCACCCCGTTGCCCAGGCTGGAGTGCAGTGGCACACACACGGCCACCCCAGTGTCGACCTGCTGGGCTTCAGCAATCCTTCCACCTCAGCCTTCCAGGTAACTGGAACTACAGGCACAAGCTACCACACCCAGCTTTTTTTTTTTTTTAATTGTAGAGATGAGGTCTTGCCAAGTTGCCCGGGCTGGTCTCGAACCCGCAGGCTCAGGCAATCCACTCGCCTTGGCCTCCCAAAGTGCTGGGATTACAGCTTGAGCCACCAAGCCTGGCTGAGAAGGTGAAAAATGTAAAAAAAAAGTGTTAAGAAACATGAAATATAGAATTAAAGGGCCCAACATACTTTTATAGGAATTCCAGGCTGAGATTAAAGAGATAATACAGGAGAGGAAATAGTTGAAGAAAAAATTTTTGAGAACTTCCATAAACTGATAAAAGACAAATTCTTAAGACTCTAAAAATATTTTTATTTACCCTACAATCTAATAATTGATTATATCTCTGTACTGTTTGCTAATTGCTTTATCTCTCCGCCAAATTATTCTCTCACATCCTTTGGCGTGCTCTGCACATATCCAAATTTAATTAGGAGAGTAAGTCCAATCATTAAATTCTCTGACTAGGACTGAAGAACAAGAGTGACTGTTAAGAAAACACCA
Source organism: Carlito syrichta (assembly GCF_000164805.1). Lineage (NCBI taxonomy): Eukaryota > Metazoa > Chordata > Mammalia > Primates > Tarsiidae > Carlito > Carlito syrichta. The sequence continues at coordinate 34,119 of NW_007252298.1, read as the reverse complement.
CATATAGCCGGGTGCAGTGGCTCAAGCCTGTAATCCCAGCACTTTGGGAGGCCGAGGTGAGGGGACTGCCTGAGCCCACAGGTTCGAGAACAACCTGGGAAAATTGGCAAGACTTCGTCTGCATAATAAATCAAAAAATTAGCCAGGTGTGGAAGCGCACGCCTGTAGTTCTGGCTATTTGGAAGGTAGAGACAGAAGGATTGCCCGAGCTCAGCAGGTCGACACTGGGGTGGCTGTGAGCGTGCCATTGCACTCCAGCCTGGGTGATGGAGTGAGACTCCACCTCAAAAAAAAAAAAAAACCACTGCATATTCGTTCAATTGTATCTGGGCATCTACCAGGTGCTAGCATAGTATATTCTGAGGTTACATAATTTAACAAGAGAAACAAAAATCCCAGCCCTTCTGAAGCTTACCTTATTTGTAGACAATAAAAACACAAAAAGGTAAATTTTATAGCACATTAGAAGGTGATATGTGATACTTGGAAAATGAAGCCAAGAAGTGGAAAAAAAAATAAAAAAGCAAAGAATGGCAGGGGTGGAGTGGGGTGGGGTGGCACGTTAAATCAGGAGGGAGCCCTGGGCACAGGCGAGCTGAGAGCTTCCTGTGCAGGGCGGGAAGGCCTGAACCAAGGCAAGATTCTGAAAGAACTTTTCAGAAATGGCTGGTAGGAGTGTCTTCAGGAGAACCAGGGAAGCCAATGTGTCTGTGGCAGAGTGAGTGAGGAAGAGAGCAATGAAAGACGAGTAGAGAGAGAAAAACAAGGGGCCTGATCATCTAAAGCCTTGCGGGTTATCACACAAGGACGTTGGTTTTTCCTCTGAGCGTGAAGAGAATCCATGAGAGGGTTCTGAGCTGTGGAGCGATATAATCTGACAGATGTGCCAACAGGTGGATCATTCTGACTACAGTGCTACAGGCCAACTGAGAGGGACCAAGGGCGGGTGCGGGAGCGCTTGTTTAGACGCCACTGCAAGAATCCAGGCAAGAGATCATGGTGACCGAGACCAGGTGAGTAGCAAAGGTGGTGGTAAGAAGTTGCTGGATTCTGGATACATTCTGAGGGAACCAAGAAGATTTTCTGACAAATTGGAAGTGGGATAAAAAAGAGAGAGAGAGAGAGGTCTCCCAAGTTTGAAGTCCGGGAAATGGATGACATTGCCATTAGCAGAGATGGCAAAGGGCGCAGAAGATACAGATTTGGGCGAGGAAACCAGGAATTCCACGTTGCATACAGTAAGTTTTTGTTGTTGTTGGGTTTTTTTTTCTTTTTGAGTTGGAGTCTCACCCAGGCTGGGGTGCACTGGCATGGTCACCACCACTGCAGCCTAGACCAGCTTGGTTCAGGGGATCCTTCCACTTCAGTCTTCCAAGAAGCTGGAACGACAGGCATGCACCACCATGCCCCTGGCTAAATTTTTTATTTATTGTAGAGATAAGGTCTCAGTATGTTGCCCAGGCTGGTCTCAACCCCGTGGGCTCAGGCAATCCTCTTGCCTCTGCCTCCCAAAGTGCTGGGATTACAAGCGTGAGCCACCGTGCCTGGCTGGATACAGAAAGTTTGAGATGTCACACATGGGTGAAATGGCCCCTAGGTACCAAGATACACATCTGGCCTTCATTCTGCCCACCAAATCTTTTTACTGGTTTATTCTTCTATCAAAGCACTAGCGGGAGAATGAAAGAGGCTGAAAGAGGATGCATAAGACCATTCCTGCCTGTGAGGATGTGGAAGTCTAAGAAGTGGAAAAGAAGGCTTTTCAGCACCTATTTCCAAGTCTGAGCTGGAATAGCAGATTCTGTCTCACTCCTCTCACCCTTGAAAAGCATCAACAGGAAACCGAGACGGATGCACTCAAAAAGTGGTTTTTAGAAACAAAAACATGCTACTACATGTTTTTGACCGTCCAGTTTCTGGCTGCAGCAGACAAAATGCACAGTGACAACATAAGACAACAAAACCGCATCAAACATTCTGTGACCAAACCACCCCCAAACCCTGCCCATTCACAGTCCAGTTCTCTGGGTATACTTTGGCTTAAAGGGCTATTTTCCTTGGATATCATGATTATTTTCCAAAGAAAAATGAGTTCAGGTTTTCAAATGGTCAAGGAAGAGGACTAGACTAAGAACTGGGCAGCCCACGTTACCCCTGGCTCCCTATCCAGGGGCCCCACCCCGATCTGCCTCGTGATTTAGTTTCTCAATGTGTAAATACTGCCACAGGGAAAAAAATATTTTCCACTGCCTACACACAGTGCTTTGTTGAGGCTTAATGAATTAATGCAAATAAAACACTGTGAGCTACTCAAATCAAGGAACAATGAAACTCTATTTGTAAGTTTTTGAGGTCCAGACAGAGTGATTCTCTCTTCTTACGAACCCCACTGAAAATTAGACTAAGATGTCAGAAGTTATCTTGAACGAGCCTGTAGAGACAAAACAAGATCATGTGTTAAAGTCATCCGCGATGGACACTTTCAATATAAAGATTTCTAGGAATAATTTCTCAAGATTAAAATGCAGTATTAAGCAGGTAAAAAAAAATCATTAAAAAAGGAGCTAATAAAAAGCCGTTGCTCTAGTGAGGCTCCACATGAAGGTAAAAAGTGTTGACCTGGGAGCCACAGTTAGGCTGAGTACCCAGCTGCTGTACAAGCCAGCAGCACAACAGACCCTGGGAGGAAATATGGACTTTTGTCCACGAGCCATAGAATTGAGCACACTGTAAGAGCCGTCTGTGAAAAGAGCTTTGTTGAAGGAGCTGTCCCTCATTTTCCAAATGCCGTCCAGCTCCTCTCAGTGACAATTAACATGGAAGTGAAGAGGTCGCTGTACAGATTCTGCCCGTAGTCCAAATAGATGGCTTTCCTTGCCTGACGTGACTGTACATTAGGATGCAGACAACCTTTCACTCTGTCTGGTTCCTGGCTCTGAACACGCCAAAGACCAGATGAACATACCATCTGGAGGCGAAATCTCTTCCTGACAGAACTGAATGTCCGTTAACAGCAGGTTTCACATACTCCAGCTTTTCGTTTCCGGGGGTGGGGGGGGTGAGGTGGTTACAAAATCATCAGACACACAAAGGGGAGGAACAAGCAACAAGCTAAAGGTGACACAACGTTGTCCCTGAATTTAAAGCTATTAATAAGTTCATGCCCACAGCACTTCACTGAGTGGACCAACATAATTGTCTCATTGTGTCCACCTGAGGCAAGAAACGTCTGTTGACTTCCTCAAGGTCATTGAGTTCTAATCCCTCATCCATTAGTGACTCATGGTAATTTCCAGATTTACAGTTCTGTGTTTGCTGCACACAGACACTCCTCTCCCAAGTGGTCCCCACACTTCCAGTCCCAGATGTCTCCAGCCCATGAGGCCCACAGCCAAAAGATCCAACTTCGAAACATATGGCTCTGGGGGTCTAGTCCCCTCCCCTGCCCTAAATCCCTCAGTGGCTACCCACTGCCCAGATAGAAAAGGCCTTGCTCGGTACCTGCCATTAAAGGACGCTGTGTTCTCACATGTCCGGTGCCTCAGATCATGCTTCCTTCCTTTCTTCTCCAGAGCAATGTTCGTGGAGTTCTGCTTGTCTAGCATCCTTCTCTTTTTCTGTTAGCTCCTGGATCTCCCCTCTGGGGAATCCTCGGTTACGAACAGCTTTGAGAGCAGGATCCCATCGTCCATACAGAAGCCCATGGGATTCCATGATCCCTCTCCCTGCCGCCCCGCAGCCAGGTGTTGGGTATAAGACTAGGGACCCACGCATGGGGGCAGTTAGGGTCCTGCTTGGGCACAAAGACTATTTCTGTTGCTTGCACCCAAGAACGATGGCCAAGGTGCTCAGCAGCTTCTTTCTTTCACACAACTTGTCTATGCAAACCAACCCTTCTACCCAGGGTAGCCAATTCAGTATCCCAAAACACTATGGCTATACTTCCACCCCTGTGCCATCTTCCTAGAAAACAACAGTAGAGAAGTGCCCTGACAGCGGTGAGCAGAGGTCAGGAATGGCAAACCCAGTCCAGGGCCTGGGCAGGGGCAGTGGAGAGCGGCCAGAGGAAACCAGACACTATACCAAGTATTGAAGGAAGAACACAAGTCAGCTAGACTAGAGGAAGGACAGAAGGGGCTGGAGAGGAGAGGCCCATTCCAGCACATGCACTGAGGGCAGAGGAGATGTCAAACCATGTGCAGGATTTTAAACTTCTTCCACATGGCTGCATGCAAGATACGAGGTAGCAAGGGCTCACTGGGCACTCTGCATGCGGTGCTAAGGATTTGGTTTTTGTTGTTTGTTTTTTAGTCAGAATCTCACTCTGTCACCCAGGCTGGAATGCAGTGGCACGTTCACAGCTTACCATGGCCTAAACCTCCTAGACTCAAGCAATCTTCCCGCCTCAGCCACCCATGTACCTAGGGCCATAGAAACATGCCATCATACCCAGCTAACTATTTTTTAAATGTTTTGTAGAGACGAGGTCTTGCTATGTTGCTGGGATTACAGGCGTGAGCCACCATGCCTATCTGTACTAAGGATCTGAATCGTCATCCTGAAGTTATGTGGGACTTACAAGAAGTATGAACATAGATTCTTAAAATCCCAGAAGAAATCAAACTTCTGTCTTTCCTAATTATCTTTTGAAATTCCTAATATTCACTCTTAATATACACATGACCCTCCATAAAATACAACGTAATAGTAAGCCAAGACACTTGCTCTAGTTAAAATCATTTCAGAATAATTTAATTTTGTAGATACCACACCTCAAAAGCAACCCATCACATTCCTGAGTAAAGCAGGAAGTAGAAGTAACCACAGGGCATCTGAGTGTCAGGCTATGGAACGAACCAAGGTAAGAAACAGTCATGCACACTGGAATCAGGGCTCCCAGCTCTGCCTCTAACTGGATGTGTGACTTTGGGCAACTTACTTGACCTCTTCAAGCCTCAATTTCCTCATCTGTAAGACGGAGCTACTGACGACAACAGCTACAAGACTGCCAGGGGGATTATATCAAATGTACATAAAGCACCTGGTACATTTAACTGCAAGCTGGCACCATCCCTGTCTTTCCAAGAAGCAGTTCTGCTCACAGTGGGAGGCATGTCCCATGCACCCTGAGGCACTGCTGAAAAGCCAACGGGCCAGGAATGATGCGATTTGGGCTCCTATGTATGGCCATTTCCTAACTGTGCGACGTTGCGAGGTCACTCAACCACTTAGGAGCTCAACTTCCCCATCTGTAAAATGAAGGTAATAATCGTTGCCTACTCCTGGGCATGTAAGGATTAAATGAGGCTTATGGACTCTCTAAAGGATTTCAGATACATAAAATGTTATGATGATGATCACCAAGTATTTGTGTACTTAGGAATGACCTTCTTGGAGAGAGATTGCGGACGCCACCTTTGAATTTCCAGTTCAGCCACTTTCCTTGTGTCACTCATAAACCTACAAAGACTCTTTATTGCTTATTACGCTCTCAGATTGGCTTCGAGCCCTCCTGCATGTGGCCCCACCCTGCTCAGCTACCCAACAATATTTTCTTCTGCCCCTAAATGTGCATGCGTTTCCCTCACGGCCCACACTCACTCCCGCTCCTGCCTAAAATCCCACATACCCTAGCTCTCGCTACCTGGAGAGATCCTGAAACCCAAATCGCTTAACTTCCTCCATGGAGCCCTCTCTGACGACTCCAGCAATACGAATCAATTCCTAGTTCTGAACTCCTAACCAGAATTTCAGTTGATACTCTGTGACTTGACTAAATTCTCGACTTACTTTCTGCTCGTGTTATCTCCTCAACTAGATAAAAAAGTTTCTTGAGGGAATAATCACGTTGTATTTCCTGTCGCCCATTCATTCCCTAGCACTTCAGAATGGTTAACACAACACGGAGGAGGAGAACAAGGACAGGGGGTTCTCAAACCTCTTTGCAACCCTAAAACTTTGATCCTCACCTGACCTCCACAAATCTCGAGCGAGCACTTACTCTGTACTTGAGACCAAAGGGAATCATGGCCGGTAGGGAAAATTCCCGGGTCTTGGAGGCTTGAGAGACAAACAGGCCAAAACACATAGAGCATGACAGCTGGGGCTGGAGTGATTCTAACCCAGACTTTCCACTGACAAACATAGTTCAGATATATCATTGTTTCTTTCCTTGTAGGACGTGAAACAGAAATTCAGATGAAGATGCACTTCACAAGTTATAAGATGAAGAAAAGGAAAATAACCTAAAAGTCCTGCATTGAGAATAATACAGTAATAGATATAATTTCATATCATCACTGGAAATGATCATTCTGAAGGCATAAAAAACGCTAGTAATATAGAAGGTGAAAAAGAAAAGACGTTCAGTGTATACACTGGGTAATCTCAATTGTTCATATGAAATAACAAGCAGTCATTGGCTGCAGGTCTACTGCACAACAGGCCTGTATGCTAGCACTCCACAAAGTCACAGCATCAAGGACAGCTTGGGTGAGACCATAACATCCCCCATCATCTCCACCAGCCTCTCCCAAATAACACAATCTAAACAAAACGTGCGGGTTCAAGACTTCTTCTAGAGCAACTGCTTTCTGATCATGATTGCTATCAAGAAAATCTGAAGTTGTCTCCAAACATTGAGTAACCATTTATTCTGCACATCAATTCATAAAATATTAGCCTTCCCATTTTATGGGTGATAAAACAGACCGGGGGCCCAAATTCACCAGCTAAAACATGGTCAAGCTGGGAATTAAGCCCAAGTCTATCCACCCTAGAGCTCACTACCTCCAGGAGCATCTTCCATCCCCCTCTGCTTAGGCAAAACCAAACCTAGTGACTTTTTGTTTTTGAGTTGGAGTCTCACTCTGTCACCCAGGCTGTAGCGCAGAGGCACATTCACAGCTACTGCGGCCTCGACCTGCTGGACTCAGACAATCCTTCCGCCTCAGCCTCCCGAGTAGCTGGGACTATAGGCACCTGCCACAATGCCCTGCTAATTTTGGAGGGTTTATTGTAGACACAAGGTCTCACCAAGTTGCCCAGACCAGTCTTGAACCCCTGCTTGCCCCTGCCTTCCAAAATGCTGGAATTACAGGAGTGGCCACCGTACCCAGTGCCTAGCAACTGTTAAAGCCCCACATATGCCAACAGGCCAGGGCTGAGTTCTTGTGAAATCTCACCCAATTGAAGCCTCATTCAAGCTCATGGCTATAGCTCCTTTATCTTTAAAAGGACCACAGTGAAGGTTCTTCCTATACATCTTAGAACTAATTGTAGCACTTGTTTTTTGATGGTACTTCGGTCTCTCGACATTTCCACTAACTCCTCCAAGCATGAGCCACCAAGACACCTTTACACAGACAAGCTTTTCATCTGGATACATCAGAAGCCCATAAGCACCAGTAATTTCCACCATTTGAACACATCACTCAGGTTACAAATGGGTCAGATCCCAATGCTTGTAAGTGGATTATATGCAGCTCCAAAACAACCCCATACACCTGGGAGACCAGCTCACAGGAGCCATTTTAACTCATAGATCGACCCATGAATACTGTCCTCAGCATTGTGTTTAGCCACGATTCCCAGGAGAATCAGGGCTTCCGTTGAGAATCCCAAGAACATACTTCCTCCCGATACAACCCTGGTGGTGAGATTCTGCCCTTCTTCCTTGCTCCACATGCACGAAGCCATGGACACCAAGGCCCTCCAACTCAGGTGAGAAGCAGGACCTCTGTACAGGCCACTGCAGGGTGGGGAGAGGGCCTCTGAGGGTCCCACTTGAGAAGTCTGTCCCCTTCCCTTCACTGCAGAGAGACCAGGGGTGCATCTGCCAGCCCCCTTTCCCTGCCACCACCCACTGTGTCAGCCCCTCTCTCTTCTCACTCCCTGGAAAACTGAGGCACAGATTTCTGTCCCGGGTTCTCCATTGCCCTGGTATCATTCCTCAAGCAAGCACACGCTCCCTTTGGACATTTCCAAGGCCCTTTTCCTACTGGTGACGAGTCCCAACATACAATAGGAATAACCAACAAGGGTTGCTACAACGTTGCGAAAGGTCAACTTGGACCCAAAGAGCAGGTTCAAGCTCCTGGTCCTCACTTGATCTTACTCACTAGGAGCGTGGCCCTTGGACAAAAATTTTATGTCTCCTGCACTAAGCTTCCCAATCAATAGAACAAGAGGGTTGAACTACTTATGGCTATAGCTCCTTTATCTTTATTTTGTTTTTTGTTTTTTGGGGTTTTTTTTGAGTTGGAGTCTTACTCTGTCACCCAGACTGGAGTGCAGTGGCCGCTCCCGGTTACCGCAGCCTCGACCTGCTGGGCTCCGGCGACCCTTCCGCCTCAGCCTTCCATGTAGCCGGAATTACAGGCGCGTGCTACCACGCCCGGCTAATTTTTTTTTTTTTTTTTTTGATTTATTGTAGAGATGAGGTCTCGCCTGCCCAGGTGGGTCTCAAACCCGCGGGCTCAGGCAATCCACTCACCTCAGCCTCCCAAAGGCGCGGTATTACAGGCTGAGTCACCGAGCCCGGCTGACTCCTCTATCTTTAAAAGGACCACAGTGAAGGTTCTTCCAGTACTCGGGACACAAATTGAGTCTGACGCTTTTGGCTCCTCCCTGCTCTACCTCCAAATCATCCTTGTTCTAAAAGGCCTCATCCAAACCTTCTTTGACTCTGTTCCTTGGCTCCCTTTTGTCTCCTCTGACTCCCCTGCCATGAATATATATATTTATGTAATGCCACGTAAGTGATACCCGGGAGACAGGACCATATCATAGTTTAAAAGCTCAGGACATGGGTGTCAATCCAGTTGAGCCACTCATTATTTTGTGACCCCAGGCAAACCACTTAGTCCAAGTCTCTGTTTCCTCATCTCTCCAGTGGGGATCATAATAATGTCTATTTAATAAGACACTGTCAGGATAACTGAGGAACACACATAAAGCCCTTAACAAGAGCCTGACACGCGCATGCATCATAACACCATCATCATGGTGGGGTGGTGACAGTTACAAATATTATTTTCCCGAAGGCTGCCACCACCTGCTTGAAGTGAGATTCCTCCAAAGAGAATGGCCAGCCTCAGAAATTCACCCCAAGAGGCCCTCCTGGGAAGGAAAAGAGAAGCTTGTGTCTGCAGGGGGAGTGAGTGGTAAGATAAGTGGTGAGAAAACCTGCTGAGGAGGAGGAAGAGGCAAAGTCCTGGGCACTCACCCTTCCTCTCACCCCTTGTCTCACCATTCCGCATTCTCAAAAGAAGGGCCGTGCTATCTCAGGAGCCAGCCGAGGAGAGGCATTCCTGCAGCTACCGACTGCCATGATGCAAGCATGCATGTGAGAGATAGAACAGCCTGTAGCTTCTAGAATCTAACTTGTTTAGGGAATATTCAGCCCTCCATTTCACTTAATGAGAAGCTGTATCCATGTGTCATTTAATTCCAGGAACCACTGATAAGTTTTGCTGACTTGTTCACTTCTGATAATGCCGTTTCACATGTAAAATGTTATCTTCTGCCTATGTCTTCTGACAGCAATAGATTTATAATAATATTTCTTGGAAATGGCCTATTTCTCAAAGGACAGCAGGAACTCTCAACGTCACAGCTCCGGGCAAGCAACTCCACCTTGTTCTTTCACAGTTCGGAGGGACCCCCCTCCCCAAAGCAACAGTCAATATTTCGGGGAAAATGTGAAGTTTCTAGACACTGGACATAATATTTTCCAAAACATTATTTGCGGAAACTAGAGACCTGCCATTATACTGGAATGTGAATGTCAACCAAAAGCAACTCTGAATGTGAGTTGATGGCAAGTTTACCAAATAGAATCAAGAAACCCATCCCCCTAAGAACAATATTACAACTTTGGATGCATAAGAAAGAGGGAATTATAACATGGTTCTTGGATGAGATACTCTACTCTCCAGACCATGGGGTGTACTGGCTTTGACCATCAAGGCTTTGACCATCTAGTTTCCGCAAATAATGTTTTGGAAAATATTATGTCCAGTGTCTAGAAACTTCACATTTTCCCCGAAATATTGACTGTTGCTTTGGGGAGGGGGGTCCCTCCGAACTGTGAAAGAACAAGGTGGAGTTGCTTGCCCGGAGCTGTGACGTTGAGAGTTCCTAAGAACAATATTACAACTTTGGATGCATAAGAAAGAGGGAATTATAACATGGTTCTTGGATGAGATACTCTACTCTCCAGACCATGGGGTGTACTGGCTTTGACCATCAAGGGCTCAACAACACATGTGGCTAGTGGCTGCCATGTTGGATAGTGCAGCTTTAGCTGGTTGGTCATGTGACTAGCTAAAGTTGAAGAATCCCGCCACTAAACTGAAGAGGAAAATGGAGATCAAGGGTCAACTGGTAGTCTCTGTCATATCCACTCTTTTTTTTTTTTTTTTTTGAGTTGGAGTCTCACTCTGTCGCCCAGGTTGGAGTGCAGTGGCACACTCACAGCCACTCACAGCTGGGCTCAGGCGATCCTTCTGCCTCAGCCTTCCAAGTAGATAGAACCTTAGATGCATGCCACCATGCCCGGCTAATTTTTTTGATTTATTGTAGAGACAAAGTCTCACCAAGTTGCCCAAACTGGTCTTGAACCCCTGGGCTCAGGCAATCCTCTCCCCTCCACCTCCCAAAGTGCTGGGATTACAAGTGTAAGCCAGCGCACCTAGCCATACCTACTTTTAACTAGTCTCTATCCTCACCTATCCCAATTTGAGCCCACTACATTGTGTTGCCCATGACACAGTGTGCCTATAATTATCGACTGTACTCTGTCATTTCCATTAGATTTGGCATCTAAGGGCAAAGGTTGAATGATCTTTGTCTAGTATTTGACACATTTAATTATTTGATAAATTTTAGTTGATAAATGGATAAAGTAATTGAATGAGAATTTTATAAACTTGCTCAACTGTTCTTGTTATCCTTGAGCAAATGCTATGACATATTTTCAGGATGGCAAATGGAAGCCAGGGGAATAGCAGCGATCTGGATATGACATGATCAGGGTTCTGACCTGTGGCAATAGCAGTGTGGAGAGGATGTGACAGAACTAAGCCTAGTCAATGGGTATTCAGAGAATACAGACAGGGGAGACATAAAAACGCACTCCCAGGGGTCTGACTGAGAGGAGGGGGCCAGCAACGAAGGTGAGGATGACAGGAGAAGGAGCTAGTTGAGGCACAGCAGGGAAGTGACCTGCCGGGCTTCAAACGCTGAGTCTGAGATGTCAGCAGTTGTGCCAAGCCACGTCATTAACAGTGGCCCCTTGCCCAGTGCTTAAATGTAGCACCAGAATCAAATCAAGGACATAGATTTGAGGTGGACACGTATGCAGACACTAGCTGACCACCGACATCAACACCCAAACCAGAGGAAGGTGTATGCTAGGAGAAAGGAAAGGAGCAGGGAACAGAAGGAAGGGGAAATTCAGCACAACCACAGGAACAAAAGACACTGCTGAAACTCGCCAGGCTCTTCTAAAAAAGGGGAGGAGTCAGGAAATAAAAATGCACAAGACCTCTTTGGGAAATGGAAAATAAAAGGAGTCAAGAGCCGGGCTCAGTGGCTCAGCCTGTAATCCCGCGCCTTTGGGAGGCTGAGGTGAGTGGATTGCCTGAGCCTGCAGGTCCAAGACCCGCCTGGGCAGGCGAGACCTCATCTCTACAATAAATCAAAAAATCAGCCGGGCGTGGTAGCGCGCACCTGTAATTCCGGCTACTCGGAAGGCTGACGGGGAAGGATGGCCAGAGCTCAGTAGGTCGAGGCTGCAGTGGCCGGGAGCGGCCACTGGACTCCAGTCCGGGCGACAGTGAGACTCCAACTCAAAAAAAAAATAAATAAATAAAAATAAAAGGAGTCAAAAGGAATTTAAAGCAAAACTTTTGTTCAAAATGGCTCTTTCTTAACTTCTACATTAATTTTATTAGTAATAATAACAGCCTAAATGACTTAGAATACTTGCATTTCCCTTGTTCATCATCATGTTTTCTGAAGAAGGAGCACATACATCAAGAGATAATTCCATTTTTGTTCAAAACTAAAATTAGCCAAAACGAGACTGAAATTTATAGTGAGTAATTTCTTTTCACTACTCTAAACATCAGTGTATGCTATTTTTGCAGAACTTACATAGTCATTTGCCTACTTTTTAGGAAACAATCTGAAAAATTCTATCGCTTCTGCATTTTGAAAAATGCTGGTGATTGGGAACCCGAACAACCTAATTATGTAAATAATTTTTTTTTTATGGACCCTGAGAAGCTAGGTATGGTGGCCTGGCAACTAAGAAGACCGAGGCGGAAGGATAACTTGGACCCAGAGGTTTGAGTCCAGCCTGGACAACATAGCAAGACCCCAATTTTTAAATAAATTAATAACAGAGGCTGTACTTAGGAATCACTACAGTAACCCAGATAAATGTTGACGTCTGACCCATAGGCAAACATAGTTGAAGAAGAATTCCACAGAAATAACATAGGGTTTGCTAGCTTAAATGCTTAAACAAATTTTTTTAAAAAATTTTTTAATGACCCTGAGCAAGTTGCTTAGGTTCTCTGAGCTCCAGTTTCTACATCTTTAAAATGATTATAAAATCTGACCCATTGTCCTACCTCCCAGAATTACTGAGGACTAGATGAGCTGTTAATAGCCGCCCTGTGCAACTAAAAAAGGATATACAATTTTATCTTCTTACACAGAAGAAACTCTGTAAGACTACTAAAATCTCTTTCTTCATGGAGCAGCAAGCTAACAGAAGAAGCAAAAGCAATAACCACCATGATTTCAGAAAAAGCTTCCTAGGCAAAAAATAACAGATACCCGTGGAGTTTAATATAGAGTCCCAGGTTCTACCTACCAGAGGTTCTAATTCAAGTGGTCTCCGTCAGTGCCCAGGGATTTGCAGTTCAAAGATATCTCCTGGTGATTCTAATGACTAACTGGATTGTGGGACCCACTAGGCTACCTAAGCCAGAAAACAGCACCCACCGTAACTCAGAGGGTTGGAATCTGTGACTGTCGGTCTGTCCCTTCATGTAGCATTTACTGACAGTACCCAGTCTGCACAAGACACTGAGCTAGGGGAGCCTGTGATCTAGTGGAGGGAAGACACAAGATAACACCTGCGCCAGTGATGACAACACAGTGCAGTGAGTGCCACGAGGGAGTAGGCTGATGGCAACCATGAGGATGCCGGCGGTGCTCAAGGGACAGGTGACAGGTGGTGGCTGCTCCAGGCTCTAGGAGTCCCAAAGAAGAGACGCTAGCCAGGTTCCTGCAGGCAGAAGAGAGTGGAGAGAAAAAGGAATGGGGGGCGGAGGAAGTCAGTGCAAAGGCAGAAAAGCAAGCAGATGTGTTCAAGGAGCTCCTGGGAGAGTCGCTGGAGGAGGCAAGTCAGAGGGGAATGCAGAAGCCAGACCATGAGGGTCCCCGAGACCGCAGGTCACGAAAGGCCAGGAAAGGACTAAGTGGAAACGTCACTTGGACAGCAGTGGGGAGTATCAATGGTGCTGAGGAGAGGGTGGTAGAAGGGAGCCAGAAAATAGGGATTGCGGGTTGGGAATCATTACAGCAACCCGGAAAAATGGTGACGCCTGAACCTTAGGTGAACGAAGTTGAGGAAGAATTCCACAGAAACAAACTGGAGACTACTCGTTTAAATGTTTCTCTACCACCTAGATTCTCACTAACTCTGCAGGCTATACACCATGGAAGGATACAAGAGCCACTTTTAGAGTGACCCTAGCAGTAGCACAACGAGTGTATGACACCTAAGTAGACAGGTCACTTAATAGTCCCCTGCGCTAGATGACAAACATGTTTCCAGTAATAACCTCAAAAGAAATGCATAATCATAATGGACAGAAGAGAACAGCAGTAAACTTCTTACTTCACTGAACTACATGCTATATATATTCATGCTGGTAAAAATATAATAATAATAAAGTAAATATAACTTAAACTCTTAATTGTCTTCCAAAAATACAATGACGGCAACCACTAAATTGTTCTAGTCATACAACACTTTATCTTCTGCATTCATCTTTTTAAATAACAATGTGAAAAATTAAATTTCAGCTTGAAAGATTTATTCAAATTTTAGTGAGATATTTCAAGTATAAAATGTTCACTTAACGAAACTAAAATATTAAAACTCACAGCTCTCACTCACTCTACTTCACCGCTTTAAGTGTTAAATGCAAAGACTCCAAGTGGTCACACAGAACGACAGATTTGAAGTAACTTAAGCTTTGTTTATGATCTTTACCATCACTGTGCTACCATTGCTTATTTCAGACCTATGGTTTAAATGTGCTGTTAGATGATACCACAGAGATCAGACACGCAAAAGTGGACCCAAGGTAAGCTTGAACTACACTGAACCTTTGTGAATCTACTCTGAGAACAAACGCACGAAGCATGTGTGGGGCTCAACTACATAACTGGGAGTTGTCAGACTTAATTTCCAAGTCAAGCATAATGTGTATTAAAGGATAAGTCATTACAATGTGCTAATTTGAAATTAAAAACATTATTACAATGCAACAGTGATTGCAGCAATTGTTTAGAACTTAAACCCACAGAAGAGTTTTTTAGGGGAATATATTGTTTGAGTTGCTGGAGCATAGTGATAGTAAAAACCAATGAACTAAAATCAGTTTCAAAAGTGATTTTAAATTCTCTGCAGAAAATGTACCCCTTGCTGTCTGTACTTGGGGAGTAGGAACAGGGAGCACGCCCACTATCCTTGGGATGCTACCAGAAACGAAAAAGAACCAGGGGGACAGAATCAAGGTCAACAAAGAACAAGGGCAGAGTGGCAGAGAGGAAAACAAAAACAAACAGGGTAAATCCTTGAGAGTGACTGAGTAAGTCACCCTCAAGTTCAAAACACATTTAAAATGCAGATTCCTGGAATGCATTAAAAGTGCTGGGGGAAGAGCACAGGTATTGAGAAGTCTGAATTCTGGGTCTAGAATTTTGTGTCTAGTTTGAAGGTTTTCCTCTAAAATATAACCATGAACTTGGAGAAGTCAAAATTGACTAACCAAATAGCCAGTTAGGCTTGGGGAAAGGGAGAAAGTGGTTAAAAAAAAAACTTCTATATTTCAGTCTGGAAATATTTAGGATGACAAGCAATACAAATCAGATTCTCAAATACAGACAAGTATCTTTCACAGATTGTGATAAAAGACAAGGTGCTTAGTTTCACTATGAAGACAAAATCTGCACATGTAGAGGCAGTAAAAACTTTTGGACCAGTTGAGTAGGACATAACCTCTTCTGGTCTCTTTTGCACACAGACAAGCAGGATTCCCCTCCAAATCTTCTGTGGAGACCCCATGGGAAAGTGGTAAAAGGGACCTAGAGCCTCACAGACCAGGGACCAATAACCAAGTTGCTTAACGTCTCAGCTCCTTAGTTTCCTTATCTGTAAAACAGGAAGAGGCTGTTATAGGACATAAAGGCATCGTGCAGGAGGCTCTAAGCACAGTGCCCAACCAAGGGAAGGCCATGGCTAAAAGGTCATCCTCCTTTTCATTACAAGCATCAAACCCCAAACCAAATTATTCAAAGTAGCCTATCTATAGTTGATGAAAATGTCACCAGATACTCTCCGTAACAATGCCCTCAAATGCTGTAGAGACTGCTTAATGCTTAAGATGGTTGCCTAAACCTTGTAGGTTTCATTTTCACTACTGCACAAAGCCATCCACAGGCTAGGCTAACATGAGAGCTCCCCATCTTCTGCCGTAGGAACACCGTGCACATCCAGACGATAAGATCCAGATGGCAGAATTTTTTTAAATGTGTTAAAAACCAGATCCATCCCAGGGAGGCAATGAAAATGCAGACTCCAAGATAAAGTGGATGTAAACCCTAAACATATCCAATATGTTGAAACAACTCATTGTTTTCAAGGGTGCTATTGTTGCAATTGAGCATGACTCCAAATCCAGATGAAATGGTGGGGGTGGAAGTCCTTAACCCTGCCATCACCTTTTCATTATGCCCACAAATCCAAGAGAGGAGTCCTTTAGTCCCTGGGTTTGAAGGGTTAGGAGACAGTAATTCTCGGGGACCCTGAAACTGTCCTCTTCTTATGGAAGAGGAAGACAAGCATTTATGAACCACTTGCATGCATGTATTCCCACCAATCTATGAGAGAAGTATTTACAAAGATCTCTTTGGTGGTAACTTATTTTTCCTGAAAGGGGGGTTTGTGGTGTAATACTGCTTTTTCTCAAGTGGCCTCATGTTCTAGCTAAACAATGGAAGGCAATAAGCACAGTGTCTTTGGGACCATAAGCATAGAACCATGTCCTACCAGGACATGGCCACTCATTAGTCCCGCCTCCCCCCTTTTTTAAACAGAACAGCCTCTTTGAGACTTTCTTCCCCTAATTTGAATTGGCTCCACATTCTTCTTACACGTTACTAAATGCAGAAGTGCTAAATTAACAAAAAGACTTAGAAACTGGCACTGTACCAACTGATTACATTCCCTGCTTTTCTACATAGATACTTACAGCAATAGTAGATCTATGCCATAAATAACCTTCCTGCAAATGGAGCTACAGTTTTTGGGTTTATATTTATATATCATTTAAACTTTCCAACGTGATTTCAAAGGTAAGTCCTATAACTTCATTTGATCAGCAAACTATCCAGTTTTATCTTTTTTTTTTTTTTTTTTTTTGAGTCGGAGTCTCACTCTGTCGCCCAGACTGGAGTGCAGTGGCCGCTCCTGGCCACCACAGCCTCGACCTGCTGGGCTCCGGCGATCCTTCCTCCTCAGCCTTCCAAGTAGCTGGAACTACAGGCGCGCACTACTACACCTGGCTAATTTTTTTATTTACTGTAGAGATGAGGTATCACCAAGTTGTCCAGGTGGGTCTCAAACCCCGGGCTCAGGCAATCCACTCACCTCAGCCTCCCAAGACATGGGATTACAGGCTCAGCCACTGAGCCCAGCTTATCCAATTTTATCTAAAGGGCTAGTATCAGTCCCATTTCATAGATGAGGAAGCAGGATATGCAAAGCATTTATCTAAATGTAAACCAGATTTGAACCCCTGATCTCAAGAGTAATTTTGAGACTCTATGTGAGAACAACTGCATTTTAAGCAAAACCTGTTAATAAATCTTTAGCTGACAGACTTGCAGAGAGAATAATTTCTTTTTTCCTTTTTTTGAAACTTCTGTTAACATTAGGAATACAGAAGGAAGTTTAGCTTAAACAAGAGTATATTACTATTTGCCCTCCGCTAACAAAAATTTTCTTCGGCACTGTAAATATCAACGCTCTAACAAATTGGTAGTTCAATGGCATTCTGATGTAAGAAACCCTTACTTAATAAGGCTGTTTAACTTTCTCAGGGGCTTTTCACATTGTTCATATAGCTATATACTGCTCATAGAACACAGAAAGTGACAGATGCAGAAACTGAGGGCTGGGGTACGAGTGTCATTATGTGCTTGTGACCTGTCTGATCCCTTCAAGAGGCAGCAGGGAAGAATCCAAGGAAGAGAGTTGGGACAAAGAGCAGGAATCCAGATCAGAAGTATCCACCCCAAGCCAAACTTGCTACCCTCAACTCTCTTTTCCTGATCATGTACTAGAGTACTAATGTTCCAGATTTGCTATTTTCAAGAATGTTAGCTATTTTGTATGTGCGTACCTCACTTTAACCATATTCCGGTTTTGACATTCATCTATGTTAAGAATATAATACAAAAAGAAACACTCACTTTAGTGTTGACGTTTGTTAAGCTATTCATTGATTTGCCAATACATAGTGTTTCTTTTTTATACAATTTGCTATTCCTAAATAACAAAATGAAAAACACAAAGGTGGAAAACATAGAAAGCCAGTTTCTTAAGCACAGTTAAAAGCTTATTACTGCGGGGCACAGTGGTTCACATTTGTAATCCCAGCACTTTGGGAGGTGGAGGCTAGAGGATTGCCTGACTCTAGGGGTTCGAGATCAGCTTGGGCAACTTGGGGAGACTTTGTCTCAACAATATATCAAATTAGCCAGGCGTGGTGGCATGTGCCTGTAGTTCCAGCTACTTGGAATGCTGAGGTGGAAGGATCGTCTGAGCCCAGTGGGCCAAGGCTACAATGGCCATGAGCATGCTACTGCACTCCAGCCTGGGAGACAGAATGAGACTCTGACTCAAAAAAAAAAAAAAGCTTATTACTGATGTGAGTAGCAGGACTGCCTGAACTTGCATAAATGTTCAACCCCCTAAAAACATATTTTCTTAAAATCTGTTTATAGTCTGCAACACTACAAGGGATACACTACAGTTATATGCCTATAAATATCCAGTGATGTAAGGCTACCTATACTAGGTAATCCTACATTACAAGAAAGGGAAGACTTCTGGTAGAATTCGTCACTGTTATTCTTCATTAGAAGAAAATATCAACCGTATACTTGCACTTAAAATGCAATGATTCCCTATTTAATAAAGAAATATAGGGGATATAAATTAAAAACTTATCCTACCAGAGAAAGAAAGTAGTTAGTAAATCACTAGATTTAAGTTGCATACAAAAGGATAAAGCAAACTATAAAATAAAGGCTATGGCTTATAACTCACTGATAAAATCAACAGAATTTACAAAGTACGCTATAGTAAAATGTACATAAATTTACAGTTACAGTATATGTAATTATTGTATATATGTATATATTAGTACTATGCTACATATATATGTATTATTTACTAGTCAAAAATATATTGGCTCAAATATCCAAAAACAAACACATGAATGTTTCCAACATCTGCACAAGTTACTTAACTAATTACAAATGCCTCTTTGTACACATCTGTGTAATTTCTTAATTTAGAAAAAGGCGATTTCTAATTTTATTTACTTCAAGATAGCCCATGCCCATTGTAAAAACTTTTTGTTCAATTTCATATATGTGTGTGTATTTTGTATATATTATACAATATATACGTATTTCTATAGATAAATAAAAATATATATAAATTAAAAATAAAAATTATCCCTAATCTCTTCATAGATGATTGAATGAACAATACTTCATGTAAGCTTGGCCTTAGATGTGGTCTATCAACAGGCACATCTGAAAACCTACTTTGTAAAGTCCTATGTGCTGAGGCCATGAAGATCTGCTTACCAGACAAAGACACCCTGGCTGGGCATCAGTCTCCAAAATAGCTGCCCATTCTCTCTTCCCCACAAGAGACTTTAGATTCACATACAAACAAACAAAGAAACATGCACTGGCTACTCTGAACAAGGGAAAAAAGGAACTCTGAAAGTGTATCAGTGGGGAAATCAGTCACATATTTGGAATTCTATAGGAACAAGTTAACAACAAGAAGAAAACAGGCACCTGGCAGGGAAAAATGTTAAGGAAATTATTGAGACGTGATACACTTCCTGTCGAAACAACACAGGAGGTGGTGATTCATTCAATTAGTATTTTCTAAATACTGTCCCACTTTAAATGCTCCATAAGTTTAGTGATATTCAACTGTGGCACAGAAGGATTTTAATTTTAAGTACTAAGCTGTGCCCAAAAATAAACTAAAACGAGCAAATACTATATTCACAACAGTACTCTTTAATGTCACAAAGGCAAGGTTACGCACTATAACTTACAATTTTAATTTTGGCTTAAGCTATGGCCTTCATTGCAATTCAAAGTCATAGGAGATTGCAGAGTTGTCCCTCAACAATAGAAACTTTAGAAATCAGTTCACTGCCAGGCTCGGTGGCTCAGCCTGTAATCCCGTGCCTTTGGGAGGGTGAGGTAAGTGGATTGTCTGAGCCCACGGGTTCAAGACCCACCTGGGCAGCTTGGCGAGACCTCGTCTCCACAATAAATCAAAAATTAGCCAGGCGTGGTAGCGCGGGCCTGTAGTTCCAGCTACTTTGGAAGGCTGAGCGGAAGGATTGTCGGAGCCCAGCAGGTCGAGGCTGCGGTGGCCGGGAGCAGCCACTGCACTCCAGTCTGGATGACAGAGTGAGACTCCAACTCAAAAAAAAAAAAAAGAAAAAAGAAATCAGTTCACTGTAGTTGTGTAGCATCAGAGAAAAAAAGAAAAAGAAATTAGTTCCCTGTTGACATGTCAAGAACACCAAGACCCTCATCAAACATTTCCAGAATTCCATAAAATTGTTTCCATTCTCAAGAATCTATAGTTATAACATACATATAAAACTTGCTTTTTTAAAATACAAATTGAAGATGTAAAGTCATTACAAGCACATTGTCAAAATAAAACAAACTGGAGCACAAAGAAATAGGCTTTACTGTTTGGTAATATTCAAGTTTCCCTACACCTCAATAAGTGACTATAAATGTTTGATTTATGTAAAAGGCCAACTTTGCAAGGTTTTATAAAAAGTATTAGCAATAAGCAATTATGTATGCCCAAAAAATAAAGGTGTTAAAGCAAATGCAAGAGTTTGGGGTTGAATTCTAACATTTAGAAGATATTCACTCCAATTACACAGATTTTCATTAAAATGTCTATTTCTTTTTTTTTTTTTTTTTTTTTGAATTGGAGTCTCACTCTGTCGCCCAGACTGGAGTGCAGTGGCCGCTCCCGGCCACCGCAGCCTCGACCCTGCTGGGCTCCGGCGATGCTTCCGCCTCAGCCTTCCGAGTAGCTGGAACTTTACAGGCGCGCGCTACCACACCTGGCTAATTTTTTGATTTTATTGTAGAGATGAGGTCTCGCTGCCCAGGCGGGTCTCGAACCCGCGGGCTCAGGCCATCCACTCACCTCAGCAAAATGTCTATTTCTTAAACTCACTTTTGTTTTTATGACATCACTAGAGAAGATACATATTTACAATATAGATTACATTTAGAACACCATAAGAAGAAAATAAATGAAACAACACTTTGGTTCCCTATCATACCAGCCATGAATTCCAAAAATGCCTTCACTTAGGCTGCTGAGAGCACCTGAACCATGCCATCTCACGTCACACTACAGTGATGAGCTGAGAGTACCCTGGCACACACCATCTCCACACCTTACTATAGTGACGGGCTGACAATGGCCTGGCCCACACTACAGTGAGAGGCTGAGAGCTCCCTGGCCCATGCCATCTCTACACCATATATTTATGGGTTTTCATGGCAGCTGACTTGGAAGCATAGAGAGCTCTTCAAGAGCTTTCTCTAAGTCTCTTATCTCTGAACAACCCGCAGCCAGCACGTGTGTCTCATAGTAATTACTAGCTAAACTCAACTCAGTGATGACTCAAAAATCAAATAGAACTCCCAAAGCTCCCTGGAGAGGAAAAGCTTTGGAAAGAACTCCTGGATAAGAGGGTTTAGAGGCCCTACACTCAGCAAGTAAAATCCCAAACAGAATAATGTCCAATGTCCCAATCACCAGTGTAATAAACTTTCTTTATCTTGACGCTCTATGAGAGGTGGAGGGATGCCATGCCTTAAAATGTCACCTTTTATCAGCACAAGTGTGTTTTCTTTAATATTACCAGTCAGGGACTACATAAAATATTAGAGGTTTTAGAGATTTGGTATAAATTTTGGGGGGAAAACAATGTGTGATCAAACAGAAGGAAAACCACTAAGTTTCTTGACAGACGGGAAAAAGAGGAAAAGGGGGGAGAGAAGGAGAGAAAGAGAGAGTAGAATACTCCAAGTGTTCTTATTTTAGATGAAAACTGACATTCATCAAAAACACTGTACATTTCAGGGCATATTCTCCACCCCGCCCACATGGAATTAGGCACATTAAGTTCCATCTGCTAAAATAAAATTAATTCCCATTTTCATTCATCCTAGAATTCAATTAAAAATAATTACTAGATTATCACTGGCTGATTCCACCTCACTGCTCATGAAGTATTCTGACAACAATAACATGAGCTGACCTGACAGGGTAAATCGCAGAGTATTTACAATCATTTCTCTTTATAAAGATGTAACACTGAAGTACCATCTTCAAACCCACCTTCCTGAACAATCTAGATGTTGCCAGTCAAGTGTCAAAAACACTCTGGGAGTCAAGCATCATGCTAGTCATCTAAGGGAGGCTTAAGACACCATCTTTACCGCCACAGAAACATAGAACTTGAAAGATGGAACACGCCATGGAGATGGAATGGTCTCAGCCCCTTGGATTTCAGATGAGGTCACCAGGGCCCAGGGAGGTGACATGACACAGCGTATAAGTAGCAATGCTAAGATTTCAATCTAGTTCTTCTTCTGGTTCAACCTCCCTACACCCAGACTGAGAATTTTTCTAAACCCTTCCTCTTGCACTCACTCTACTATCCTACGAATGGCACAGACTACCAGCAATGATGTCCAACACACACTAAAAAAACTGTTTTCAATTCACTGAAATCCAGACACCTCCTCCACTTTTACCAATTTCTACTGCTGCTTGTCCCCAAGGGTACAATAATGACCAATAATGATAAAGTTTCCTACCAAATATGTGAAAGAAAAAAAACTTACTCTTTTTTAATACAAAAAATACCCTTCTGATAAACCAATATCCAAATCATACTTAGCATCCCTACCCAGATAAATTTTCCTCAGGTGGTCCATGGTAAAGGTTAATTTCCCCTAGCTTTTAGCCCTATTATTGTGAGACAAGTAAACCAAGTGAAAAATTAATCTGGGATTTTCTGTAGATCTGAAGAAGACAGCCTAGAGCAGGCATGTCCAACCTGTGGCCCATGGCTATCTTCTTCATATCTACAAAATCTTTTAACAACATATTTAAACAAACATTTCTGATGAGCACCTTAAGAAATCATATTATGTATAGTCACCATACCATATTATATAATCTATGTGTGGCCCAAGACAATTCCTCTTTACTCAAAGCCAAAAGGTTGGACACCCCAGCCTAGAGGGTTGTTTTGTTTTGTTTTTAGTTATTTATTTCTTTTGAGTCGGGGTCTTCCTCTGTTACCCAGGCATGCTCACCGCCATTGCAGGCTGGACCTGCTGGGCGCAGGTGATCCTTCCGCCTCAGCCTTCCAAGTAGCTGGAACTACAGGTGTGTGCCATCACACTTGGCTAATTTTTTTTTTGTTTTTATTGTAGAGACAACGTCTCACCAAGTTGCCCAGGCTGGTTTCAAAACTCTGGGCTTAGGCAATCCTCTCTTGCCTCTACTTCCCGTAGTGCTAGGATTACTGGAGTAAGCTATCACACCCAGCGAGGGTTCATTGTTGATATAAAAACAACCTAAGTTATCTGTAGATGAAGTCTCAAGCACCTTCTTACATAAAATTTTAAAACATTTTAATAAGAATCCTAAGAAATCAAAGGACATGAGACCATTATCTTATAAAAAACAAATCTCTGTCTAAACTGGAACCTTTCTAAATAAACATCAAGGATTCTTCAGTACTGTTTTATTGTCAATGAGCAATATTTCTGGTGACCAAATGAAAAAAGAAACAATATACAAGTATTTTATATAACAGCTTAATATGTCAAGAAACATACAACTTAAGAAAAATACTTCTATTTTATTCCTCCTGAGAATCCATCTGTTAAAATCCTATTAAAGCCGGGCTCGGTGGCTCAGCCTGTAATCCCGCGCCTTTGGGAGGCTGAGGTGAGTGGATTGCCTGACCCCGCGGGTTCGAGACCCGCCTGGGCAGCGAGACCTCATCTCTCCAACAAATCAAAAAATCAGCCGGGCGTGGTAGCGCATGCCTGTAATTCCGGCTACTTGGAAGGCTGAGGCGGAAGGATCGCCGGAGGCCAGCAGGTGAGGCTGCGGTGGCCGGGAGCGGCCACTGCACTCCAGTCTGGGCGACAGAGTGGGACTCCAACTCAAAAAAAAAAAAAAAAAAAAAAGAACCAGCCTTGGGGAGTCTAAGGCAGATAAGTGATATCTGGAACAGACCTGGACCCAGCCTGAAGCCTAGAGTCAAACTCTGCCAAGTCCAGCTTAAGGTAGTATGCCATTGAGCATCTTTGATTTCCCATTGAGTTTTTGGAGAGGCTTGCTATACCGCATTATTCCGGCAATAGCCAGCTAATACAAGCAGAATAGCGAGGACTTTTTTGAGAAATAATTGATAGAGTCATGATATTTTGTCTGGAGAACAGAAGAAGGAAACGGAATCTAAGAAAGAAAGAAAGAAAGGTATATCACATGACCGAAGGATGAGAGATTTGTCCCATGTGATCCTAAACTACATTTCTGAGACTCATGAATGGATATCCAGGGACACACGTTTAGCTATACCTAGAGAAGAACTTTTTAACTAAAATGCTTGCTATACTGCATTATTCCAGCAATAGCCAGCTAATACAAGCAGAATAGCGAGGACTTTTTTGAGAAATAAGTGACAGAGTCATGATATTTTGTCTGGAGAACAGAAGAA
>NW_007252298.1:0-9683 GCF_000164805.1 Carlito syrichta | reverse complement strand
ATCCTCTCTTGCCTCTACTTCCCGTAGTGCTAGAATTACTGGAGTAAGCTATCACACCCAGCGAGGGTTCATTGTTGATATAAAAACAACCTAAGTTATCTGTAGATGAAGTCTCAAGCACCTACTTACATAAAATTTTAAAACATTTTAATAAGAATCCTAAGAAATCAAAGGACATGAGACCATTATCTTATAAAAAACAAATCTCTGTCTAAACTGGAACCTTTCTAAATAAACATCAAGGATTCTTCAGTACTGTTTTATTGTCAATGAGCAATATTTCTGGTGACCAAATGAAAAAAGAAACAATATACAAGTATTTTATATAACAGCTTAGTATGTCAAGTAACATACAACTTAAGAAAAATACTTCTATTTTATTCCTCCTGAGAATCCATCTGTTAAAATCCTATTAAAACATTGGTAGTAAGTCTTGTGCATTCTTCTTTATCTCCAAGAATAGGGAGTGGTTGAGGAAACCTGCTAAGTTTCTAGGGGTTGTGATAACTGACATAAAAGCAACTTCCAGAAATCTGACAAGCTGCAGAGTCAGTAACTCTAAGAGAGGCAACACTTAAGTTAGATGAGCTGCTTCTTACACATGAAGGTGGCTTTCTGGTAATAAGAGACAGATTTTTCCATAAAATGATAAACCTAAATAATGCCCCCACCATGCTATTCCATCCAAATTCTACCTCCGACAAGCTTCATTAACAGTCCATGAAATTACAACCTAAAGAGATCATCATAGTTCATAGAAATGACTAAAGACCTCCCATTTGGAAATGACATTGATTGTCATTGACTGTCATCTACAAAGATATGGAGAGATCATTACTTTCAATGAGCCCAAGACTAAAGCCAGGCCTCCTGATTCCAGGGTATGTACTGTTTTCCACTCAGACAAATGATAAAAAGAATGGCTTTGTTTTGACTCTCCTCCCTGGCCCTTTTCAAGAACAAACATACGGAAGTCTTGCTCATTAAGAGTTGTGCCAGACAGACTAAAGTCTCAAATAACCTGGGGTTTTCCAAAAACCTAAGGACAATAAAATTTTTATTTCAACTTATTTTTCAAGCCAGAACATCGAGAAAGCGACAGCTAGGTCTGCTTGGGGCTGGTGATAGAATGTGTCCTATAAAGAAATGAAGAGAACTTAGCCGGGCACAGTGGCTCATACCTGTAATCCCAGAACTTTGGGAGACTGAGGTGGGAGGATCACCTGAGCCCAGGAGTTTGAGACCAGCCTGGGCAACACAGTGAGACCTTGCCTCCAACCAAAAAAAGAAAAAGAAAAAGTTAGCCAGGCTTAGTGGTGCACACCTGTACTCCCAGTTACTCGGGGCACTGAAACAGGAGGATCACCTGAGCCCAGGAGGTTGAGGCTGTGGTAGGTCGTTATCATGCCACTGCACTACACTCCAATCTCAGAGACAGAGTGAGACCCTGACTCACAAAAAGAAAAGAAATGAGGAGAACTCATTAGAACTACTTAGATTTGTCTCCTCTGAGAAGGGAATGATTTTCCAATTAAAGAGAAAAGAAAGAACATCTCTGAGAGAGGAAGTCAGTTGTAAGAAAGCATCAAGCTGCTCTCAATAAGTTCCAGCTGCTGGACATGACAGGCTAGAAAAGAATTCAATAATATTTCCCAACCATAGTCCATCAGAAACCATGGACAATGAAAGAGGGATGGGCACACCTCATTCCAATTTTCAAAAAAGGCAGATTCTACAAATCATAGACACAAGCCATTTCACATTGATCCTAGATAAGATTCCATAGCAGATTATTAAAGAAAGGGTGTATGAGGACCTCAAAGAGCAAGCAGTGGCTTCTTGGAGCCCGTGGGGGTTCCCCAAAAATAAGTCACTGGAGAAAAACCCCACTTCATTATGTGGTAGAGTTACTAGACTGGTAAATAAAGAGATACAATAAATATATCTTCTTATGATGAGATGAAAGATTAAGAATCAGATGTTGGTATAAATAAATAGTAATTAGTTGAACAACTCTACCTGAAATTGATAAACATCAATCTGAAGTTTATACAGACACACCGAGTTGCTCTGCCCTAGATTTCAGCATAGATAATACTTTTGCTATTTTCTTAGGCATTAGAGAAATGTAAACCTATGGATAACCTGAAATTAAAAGGCATAATGAAGATGAAAATTTATAAGCACTGTAAAAGACTTTGAAAAGTTAGAAGAAATGGTCAAATACAGAAAGATAAATTTAAGAGAGATAAATATTAAGATACATTCACGGGCCAGATGCTGTGGTTCCCAGCACTTTGGGAGGTGGAGGCGAGAGAACTGCCTGAGCACAGGGGTTCAAGACCAACCTGGACAACTTGGCAAGACCTCGTCTCTACATTAAATTAAAAAATTAGCCAGGAATAGTGGTGCACACCTGTAGTTCCAGCTACTTGGAAGGCTGAGGCAGAGGGGTCACTTGAGTCCAGTAGGTTGAGGCTACAGTGGCTGTGAGCATGCCACTGTACTCCAGCCTGGATGACAGAGTGAGACTCCAACTCAAAAAAAAAAAAAAAAAGATACATTCATGGGACAAAAAAATCCCATTGCATAAGTCCACACATAAGAAGGTGTGGTGCAGTAGCTACATGTATGAACAGAAACTGTAATTTTGAGATAGCTGTGAACATGGAGACTCAACACTGCAGTTTGGAAGTACCATAGGATTTTTGTTTTTGTTTGTTTTGTTTTGCTTTGAGTGAATCTCACTCCACTGCTCAGGCTGGAGTACAGTGGCATAATCATGGCTCACCGCAGCCACGACCGCCTGGGCTCGGGCGATCCTTCCACCTCAGCCTCCCAAGTAGCTGCACACCATCACACCCAGCTAATTTTTTTTTTTTGGTAGAGACAAGTTCTTGCTATGTTGCCTAGGCTGGTCTTGAACTCCTGGGCTCAAGCAACCCTCTTGCCTCAGCCTGCCAGAGTGCTGGGATTACAGACATGAACCACCACACCCAGCCAGAAATGCTGTCGTTTTAAAGCCGCTGTTTATTGAGAAATGATTCCATCTTAAGTTCTGTGCTAAGCACCTTTCATAGACTGGTTCTATTGAGTCCTTACAACAACCCTATAGGAGCAGCAAACAAAAGGTGAGGCTGAAAGTGTAGGTGACTTGTCCAAGACGAGTTAGAAATGGCAGAGCTGTGAGTATCCCCAAGTCTCTCTGATTTGCAGTTGGTAATCTTAACCGTGAGGTTTCTCCTTTCCTAGAAGAAAGGGGGCCTCACTGAGGGTGGAAATGGTTCTACTGTGCTCTACGCTATCAGGTAGCATCTGGAAGAACTATACCTTAAGACCACCACAGCAAATTGGATTAGGTGTAGTATTCAGGGTGGTGAGAGGATTCAAAAACATGTCACTTAACAAGGGCTCAAGAAACAGATTTTTCTTCTCTAACCTCAGTAAAAGAAGGTTTGAAGGAGGAATCTGTCATTAATTTTCAAAAATGCAAGGGGCTATCATATAAGGGAAATTGTTCAGAATGGTCTTCTAAGCAGAACTATGACAAATTTAAGATAAGGGAGAATTTGTTTTTGAAAGCCTAAGCTTTTCAGACATAGACTAGAGTACATATGGTTATCAGCTCCTCATCACTGAAAGTATTCAAGGACAGACTGGCCAAGCATTTGAAGGTAGGCTATACGGGGGAATTGTGCATCTGCCAAAGACTAGAGAAAAACTTGTAGGTTTCTTTCAGTCCAAAGACTCAGTTTCTTATCAAGAATTTCATTTATTTCCCCATACAGAATGATGCAATTTCCTCAGAGAGGTCCACAAAGTCTCCCAGGCAAGTCTGGGGAAAACTAGTCATCCTGAGCAACGCTCGCCTTCCTTTCCTGCATCCCAGTACTTTCTAGTGTGATCTGCATCTGACACACAGGAAGACACCACAGCAAGTCTTTGCAGTGAGGCGGTAAACCAGAAGGACTTGAGATGACAGCCAAAGAACGAATTAACCAAGCAATATGTGCCTATTCTGCTTTGAGTGCCCTACAAAGTAGCCTAAATCAGGGTCCCTGGCATCAGTGGGTTTACAGTCAGGCTGGAAAGGTGAGACCTACACACAGAACACACAACAAGCCCAGGGACAGGTGGAGAGTGATGGATGAGAGGTACCAGCAATGGCGTAACAGGAGGTCAGATGGGAAAGCAGCTCAGTTGCTACTCAGTCAAAGGTTTCAGAGAGAAAGTGGTTCGAGCTGGCCTTTGAGGACTGCAATAGATGTTAGGGAGAGAGGAAGTGGGGCCCACCATGAGCAAAGTCAAAGAAGTCAGAAACACACAGCCTGTTCCACAGGCAGTTACTAGTCCCAGCTAATGGAAGTGGAGTGCTCCCAAGGGAACACA
Source organism: Carlito syrichta (assembly GCF_000164805.1). Lineage (NCBI taxonomy): Eukaryota > Metazoa > Chordata > Mammalia > Primates > Tarsiidae > Carlito > Carlito syrichta. Next base: position 5,294 of record NW_007252298.1, on the reverse strand, counting down.
GCAAGTGACAGCTGACACGCCAACAGCATAAAAGGAACACCATGAGAAATGGTGGGCGCCATCTCTTTCCTGGACCTGTGGGATGCAAAGCGCCAGACACAGGTAAAGGTTAGGAAAGTAGCTATGAAACCCAGCTGTATTTGAAATCACTTCTTTAGAAAATGATGCCGGGTCACCTGAGAGACTCTGAACTCGGTTCCCATGAACAACCAGGCCTGAAATCTTGGTTAGAAGCTCAAAGTAAATAATCAATAGTCTCATTACTCACTGAACACTTGCTCCCTTTTGAGATTATCAAACTTGGTCATACAGCAAACCAGGAGGCTAATGGAGCAAAAAAAGGAGAAAAATGGCCAAAAAGATCCAGGTAACAATCACAGACAACAAACAAGGGTCATCAGCAAGGAAAGACAAAAATTTGCCCCAGAGGGAGGGACTTGGTCTGAATCATCCAGCCCAATGGAAAACCTCTCCATCTTCACTATACTTAGAAGTCCGCCATGAGCCTTCTTGGCCTCGCGGAAATTACTTTTACCATAAAATTAAGAAACACTCAGCCCACTGTCTTTTGCCTTTCCGAAGCTACACCCGCCCTCCACATGGAGTGCTCCTCGGAAGAAAAGGACCAGGGTAGCCGCTGTATGACTCACATGCGGGCTCCAGCCTCTCAGGTCTGAAATCTCTCTGGCCCAAGTCCAGAAAGATAATTCGGAGTCATTTCTACCTGATGACTGCCTAGTAATCAAGGAGAGAGAAGGTAATAAGGTGACAGCACATCATCTCTTCAAGTCCTTGCTGCCTGCTGCAGGCACAATACCGACTTTGTAGACAGAGCACTTCTGGCAGTGTTGACGAAGACAAAAATGCAAACTGGCCAACGCAGGCCTCAATTTCAAATGTCACGACCTACAGAATGTTACAGTTGGGAGGCTCTTAGAGACCACCAAGTCTAACCTTTTCCATTTTACTGGATGAGGAAGTTGGGGTCACAGAGCCTTCATACTCACCAAGGTCGCACAGCTGGGAAGTCACAGGGGAGTCCATCTCTGCTTTGACTCCTGGCCGAGGGCGATTTCCCCTGAGGCCACACTGACGTCCCACTGCCTTCTGCCAGCTGGAAAAACTGCTGCTACTTTTGCTCTCTCTAAATGGTTATCTCCTATTTGCCATGACTATAACCACCACTTTCTGGCACTCGCTCCCTGCCGAGCACTGCTAGAAGTGTTCTCTGTACATTAAATCATCGAATCCTCACAACTATCTGATGGAGCGGGTGATTACTATTATCCCCATTTTACAAATGGAAACCCTGAGGTAGAGAGAGGGCAAAACTGGGCTGTCCCCCCCAGACAGCCTGGCTCCAAAGTCCAGACTCTAAACCACTTTGTTAGATTTTATGAAATACAATTTCTTTAAATTTTAAAACGATAGAAAGGAGTCCATCTTAAGCACAAAGGGCGTGGTCTCCAGGGTTCAGTAATGCATTTAAGACAAAACCATAAATTTAATCAATATGTGCAATCTATCTATCATCCATTTAGTAAGTTAAGGGAATGTCTACGTGTATATTTGAAGTATATTAACACTCTGAGCATTGTGCTTGAAAAAGCAAAATGATCACCTGCACGGCAGTCAAATAAAGCTTGCCACTTGAAATAGGCAGAATGGTATTTGCATGTGGGGTCTGGAAGAGTCTCTTCTGGACAGACTACTGTGGAAAGCAAAGGCACCACAGCTGCTCTGCCTCACCGAGGGACCTCACCCATAGGTACATTTTCTTCTGCTCTTAAGGGAACACGAGCTGTATTTAACTGCGCAAAGGGGATCCCCCCCAAGAAAACCTGGAATTTATTGATGGAAAACGTGTATTTACTCTTACATGTTAAAACTTCAGTCACCTTAAAGGACTCTCCGTTTGACGCAATACACCCATCGAGACACTTTTTCCTCTGCTCAAAACAGTTTTTGAACTCGTCAGTTTTGATACCTTTAAGTGTTACTGCCATTTTTTGTTTCACCTCTTCCACATCAGCAAAATGTTTCCTGTTGAGGACTTTTGTCATCCGGGGAAACAAAAAAGTCACTCAGGGTGAGATCGGGTGAACTGGGAGGGTGGGGCACAGGGGTCACACCATTTTTTTTTTTTTTTTTTTTTGAGTTGGAGTCTCACTCTGTCGCCCAGACTGGAGAGCAGTGGCCCGCTCCCGGCCACCGCAGCCTCGGCCTGCTGGGCTCCGGCGATCCTTCCACCTCAGCCTTCCGAGTAGCCGGAATTACAGGCATGCGCCACCACGCCCAGCTGATTTTTTGATTTATTGTAGAGATGAGGTCTTGCTGCCCAGGCGGGTCTCGAACCCGCGGGCTCAGGCAATTCACTCACCTCAGCCTCCCAAAGGCGCGGGATTACAGGCTGAGCCACCGAGCCCGGCTTGGGGTCACACCATTTTGGGGCAAAAACTCATGAACCCTTCTGCAAATTATGACACCAGCTTCTCAGAATGCCCAGATAAAACTTTGGTTGCTCATTTGATCTGGAAGAACAAATTCCAAGGGTATTACAAGGGCCAGCCATCCAAAAGGCAATTCCTGTTTTTTGGGTCCCCCCAACCATATCCAGAAAGCAAACCGCAACTTATGAATAACTGAGGAAAAGAGTAAACCAAAAAAAAGAGAAAACACCACTGAAGATTAAAACACATTTTTTATAAAAAGTGTTCAAAACCAACATCACTGGAACAAATGCCCAATATTAAATTATATACTTTTTTGCTCTCCCTCATTAAAAATGATGTCAAATCTCATTATCTTGGTTATCCAGGAGAAGAAGTCCAGGAGCAGTAACAATAAAATAAGCAAATTAACATTGTGCCCGAGATCAAATTTCAAGGGAAAATTTGAAGTCAATTAAGAAGATGCACTATCACATAAAAAAGACATGACTTATTAAACCAAACGTCTTAACGTGGAGTGTGCAGAAGGAAGTCCATTAGGAAAAGGCAACAGATCCTAAAATCTCTAAAACCAGAAAAGAGTCACCTTAGACACGAAATCCACAGCCTAGAGAATCAAAGCAAAGAATAGTGCCGGGCACACAGTAGGCTCTCAACAAATATTTGTTGGATGAATGGCAGTGAAGAACATGGTCAAAGAAAGAGAGGCACATAACAGAGGCTGTCAAAACGGCAACAGCAGAGTGGCACGGCTTTGAGGTTTTGAGAACTTCCTTTAAGTACCACGATAACAAAAGAACGAAGAGGTCATGGAGACTGGACAAAAATGACAGAGTGCCATCCAATCCGGGCAAAACGCTCTGTGACACAGGTCCTGACCTACACTTCTTAAGCAAGAAAAAGATCTCAAAGCCCAGCTTTGCCTAAGCAAGAGATCTGGACTCAAGCCCGACAGGGTGGCATAATATTTACAGTACAAGCCTGGCGTGGCAAAATTCCCTGAATTTGGTGCATTTCAAACATAACACTGTTTTTAATTTAGCATCCTCAGTCGGAGTTAGCCAGTCTGACCCACCGCTTTATAACAAATCTTACTTAAGGCCACAGGGGGAAGAATCCTATAGCTACTCTGCTCCCCGAAACGCAACATAAATACAAATGCGATTAGACACAACCTACATAAACCAGATCTGCTATAGCTGATGAGTAAATTACAGCACAATAAAATTATAGTCAGCCTGGAGGCTCTAGAGAAATGTAGGCTCTGCTCAGAACCATCCTAGCCATGGTCCAACAGAAAAAGGTTTTCCAACATTTGTAGCGTGAATCTTTTTTTCATGGGAGGCAGCACTTGGTCATAAACTCTGACCGAACTTGAAGCTAAAGCTTGAGTACCAATATTAGTAGGGACCAATTTCGTACAGAATGTTTAACATAAAAGCAATAGTAGGTTGGACGTGGTAGCTCACGCCTATAATCCCAGTACCTTGGGAGGCCGAGGTGAGAGAATTGCCTGACCCCACAGGTTCGAGACCAGCCTGGGCAACTTGGTGAGACCTCATCTCTACAACAAATCAAAAAATTAGCCGGGCGTGGTGGCGTGTGCCTGTAGTTTCAGCTACTTGGAAAGCTGAGGCGGAAGGATCGCCTGAGCCCAGCTGGTCGAGGCTGCAGTGGTCGTGAGGGTGCCACTGCACTCCAGCCTGGGTGACGGAGTGAGAGACTTCAACTCAAAAACCAAAAAAAGTAATAGTATATTCTGCTACTTGTTCGAATACCTATCTAGAAAACATTTCCTTTTCTCACATGGCATACTAAAGGTCATGTAACAAAGCTCACTGAAAGTCCTGCCCAATTAAGCCTTAGCCACAAGAGTAGTTCCTTGTAAGAACACAATAAGAAAATATTCCAAACTCATCGGCAGCATTCACATGATTAAAAATAATAATAAAGTGTGAAACTCTAGTGGGATTGGGGTCCCTGATGAAACTTCATAGAACCTTCGTTACCAACTTCTATTTTCTCCTCTACCTTTAAGTGTCTCCAAACTGCCAGAAGGACAGAGAGGCACTCCAGAGGAAAGTCTAGCCACACACCTGTTACAGAACCTGTTCTTGGTTGGCCAGGTTATATGGTCTTGATAAGGAAGAAAACAGTCAAAATCAAGACAAACACTGAATTTCTGTCTTCCGTTCCCCCGTTAGTGAGGACATTCTTCTGAGTGACACATCAACAGCTAGCTCTGGGACTCAGTTTCCCTGTGAGCCGTAAGGTCCGATGCTATCAAAACTCCTATTTAATCAGTCAAATCAACCCTGCAAGCACATATAAAATCTACATCAGAACACTACACCAAAATGTGTTGCATTAAAAATTCCAAAGGCTTTTGCAGTTTTTAGACTTTTTCTTCCAAATACCCCAAAGAGGTACTTGACAATCCATCAATAGGCGAACACCCGTGTGCTTCAAGAATGTGTGTCTAAAAACTCAGGGTAGAGCCACAGAAACCCTCCCAGGTGGCGTGACCATGCTGCTTTGGATTGTCTCGGGCTAAATGGACGCCACGGTCCCTAACCAGGGCAGCTCCTCGGTTTGTGTTTGCCGCGAAGGCAGGTTTTCGCCGCCGCCGACGGCTTCAGGCCTAGGAACACAAGAAACCAACGCTCCAGAAAACCACGGGCCCCAGGAACCCCAGACGCTCCCTTCTGTTTTTGGTATCAACGCCTCGCCTTCCTCGGCCTGCCTTGGCCCTGCGTGCGGGGGGGCGACCCTCGTGGCTCCGGATCTGCGGGCGGGGGGAGACCCAGTCAGGGGTCCGGGGCGAGAAGCCGGCGAGCACAGGCG
>NW_007252297.1:441900-449843 GCF_000164805.1 Carlito syrichta | reverse complement strand
CCGGGAGCAGCCACTGCACTCCAGTCTGGGCGACAGAGTGTGACTCCAACTCAAAAAAAAATTAAAAAATAAAGAACTTCACAAAGAAACATGAAAACAAAATGAGAAATAATTGCAGAAAATAATCTTTTTTTTTTTTAATTGGAGTCTCACTCTGTCACCCAGACTAAAATCTACTTAGCTTCTGTCATGTGTTCATTCAAAAATGTAATGCCACCTAAACACCAAAAACTCATTATAATTTCAGATGTGCATGGATTCCTTTTGCTCAGAAGCTCATTAGAAAGATTTTTACTCTTATATTTTAATTTTGATAATCTAAAAAAGATTGAGTCTTTCTTGACTGCTTGGACAGCTACTTATGACCAGTACTGCCAACCGATACAGCAGCTGTTATCACAGGGTGTCTCATGCCATCTTTGGACATGTTTGCTGGAGACCACAAAATCTGAAGTTTGGAAAAGGCTGTTATCAATAGACCTAGGTATTAAATTAATCCTGACTGAATAAAATTGCCATGAAAAAGTTTAAGTCTTATGGGAAAGGGATTCAAAGGGAACTTAAGTGGAATCTATGTTTAATCTCTTCAAAATCTGTTCATTCCAGATGGTAGACACATGAGTGTGTTACATTATTATTTGTACTTTTCTGTCTTTTTATTCTATTTTATTTTAGTTTTTAGTCAGAATCTTCCTCTGTTGCTCAGGCTGAAGTGCAGTGGCACAATCATGACTCACTGCAACTTCGACCTCCTGGGCTCAGATGGCCACCCACCTCAGCCTCCCAAGTGGCTGGGACTATAGGCATGTGCCAAGCCTTCATGCCCAGGTTTTTTTTTTTTGGTAGAGGCGAGGCCTTGCCGTGATGCCCAGGTTGTTCGCAAACTCCTTTGCTCAAACAATTATCCCACCTCAGCCTTCCAAAGTGCTGGGATTTATAGGAGTGAATTGTCATAACAAAAGCAAAGAAAGGAAAGTAATAAGGTGAGACAGTGATAAAACACCTATGGTATCTTCTTAAATGCATTTCATTAACTCTGCAATTGATAAATACTGTATAGCAAACAACCTTGAGTAAAAAGGGGGTATAAAAATAGTCGCTTTCTGACGTCAAACTAGATGATCAGACTTACTGTTTATAAGATTTTTAGCAAGGCTCTCTCAACCTCAATTCTTCTTCTGTAAATGGAATAGTAAGCCTATCCTCATGAAGTTATTTAAAACTAAAATAAGATATAGACAAGAAGTACTTAAAACACACAGTGAGCACTTAGTATCTGTTAACATCCTTACTTCACTTCAAATATATTTACTTCTTTAACTTGATTCTATTTTCTTTTGATCTGCCTTTTTCACAGTAGCTGCTGGTTTTAAATGTCACCCCCAAATTTATGCAAGATCAGTTACATTATAGATCTTTTTCATACCAAACTCTCAACTTAGTTGAAAAATATGAAGAGCCGGGCTCGGTGGCTCAGCCTGTAAACCCGCGCCTTTAGGAGGCTGAGGTGAGTGAATTGCTTGAGCCGCGGGTTCGAGACCCACCTGGGCAGGCAAGACCTCATCTCTACAATAAATCAAAAAATTACCCAGGCGTGGTAGTGCGCGCCTGTAATTCCGGCCACTCGGAAGGCTGAGGTGGAAGGATCGCCGGAGTCCAGCAGGTCGAGGCTGCGGTGGCGGGGAGCGGCCACTGCACTCCAGTCTGGGCGACAGAGTGAGACTCCAACTCAAAAAAAAAAAGAAAAATATGAAGAATGTCCAATCTGGTTTTTTTTGGAGCTTCTAAATTCCTATAAATATTGAAAACTCACTTCAAACTATTTTAAAAGTGCTTTGGCACATAGCTGAGTTAGAAGCACATAAAAGGGGCAAATAAATGTATATTGAAAAAACTGAGAGTGGACAGTGTAGTATATGTCAAATGAAGGAACCCTGAAAAATGCTATGGGCAAACCCAAGAAAGGATTTTTCTATGAGCACACACTCTTATAGAATGGTTTAACACTGCGATCTAGGACTGAAGATTGTGGTATACCTTGGGCCCATAATTCCCAGCTAAACAGGTGGTCATAGGTTGTAAATATGGTCTACAGTACAGTTTTTGCTGAGATAGCTTTTTTTTTTTTTTTTTTTTTTGAGTTGGAGTTTCACTCTGTTGCCCAGACTGGAGTGTAGTGGCCGCTCCCAGCCACCGCAACTTCGACCTGCTGGGCTCCAGCGATCCTTCCGCCTCAGTCTTCCCAGTAGCTGGAACTACAGGCACGCGCGCCCGGCTAATTTTTTGATTTATTGTAGAGATGAGGTCTCGCCAAGTTGCCCAGGCGGTCTCAAACCCGCGGGCTCAGGCAATCCACTCACCTCAGCCTCCCAAGGCGCGGGATTACAGGCTGAGCCACCGAGCCCCCGGCTTAATTTTTTGATTTATTGTATAGATGAGGTCTCACCAAGTTGCCCAGGTGGGTCTCGAACCCACGGGCTCAGGCAATCCACTCATTTCAGCCTCCCAAGGCACGGGATTACAGGCCGAGCCACTGAGCCCGGCTGACAGCTTTTTTGGTCTCTGTTTTTGTCATAATTTTGAAATACTAAGCTCTCTGCAGCATCTCTCCCTCCAATCATGACAGCCATAGGAAATAATTTTCCATGATTTGGTATCTCCCTGAGCCTAGACAACATCCTTGAAATGTTTACTCTGTCTCCTTCCTAAGTATACACTATGACTCATCTAGGAAAAAAGAACTTCAGAAATCTAGAGTATGCAATAAAAGACTTATAACCTTCCCAGAAATCTCTACCAGAAAGCCCTAGAGTTATTCATATTTTAAAGGGTATGGAGGTCATTGTTGGTGGGTCAGTTTTCTAGCTGCATTCAAGGTTATTCACTGGTAACAGTTCATTGGTCACTGGTTATAGCTGTTACCCATTGTTATGAGTTATGGCAGCATAACTCATCTGCTGCCCCTGCTCCCAGACGGTAAAATCGTTGCATTTTCTGGACTCTCATACCACTTTGTTCAAATCTTTAGTGAGCCTCTAACTGTGCTTACTATATTTTAACTGTTATGTTTACATGTGTTCTCCCCTACTAGGTTGTACAATTGAAGGCAGGAGCCCCATTTTACTTTTGTTTATATTCCAGTAGGAAGGCATTGACTAGCACATAATAGGGATGGAGGACAACCCAAGTCTTTATCAGATCTCCAAGGAGTTTTTTTTGTTTTGTTTTGTTTTGTTTTGAGTTGCAGTCTCACTCTGTTGCCCAGGCTGGAAAGTTAAGCTGTATTAAAGTAATAGAACACAGTGATTTCCAAACATTTTTACTGAAATAAACCACTCTGCCAACTTACCACTACCAAAAATGAAACCCTAATGTTCTGAACTAACAGAACTGTTTTTGAGGCAATATCAAAGAAAAATATTTATGCAACATACTGTAAGTGAATAACTAATTCATATCAGAAAATGAAATACTGTCACTATCACATTATTACATGTGTTTTGCACATAGTTGTGCAAATTTCTTGTGCTAGATTTCTGTTGATTAGTCCAAAAATGATAGCCTTCCATAGTGATAGGAAGAGGTTGGTCCTGGGATATTCTTCCCTCAAGAAGAATAACATTTCCTGGCTGGGTATGGTGGCTGATGCCTATAATCCCAGCACTTTGGGAGGCTGAGGAGGGAGAACTGCTTGAGCCCAGAAGATAGAGACCAGCCTGAGCAACAAAGTGAGACCTCGACACTATAAAAAAATAAAAATAAAAAAATTAGCCCGCTACTTGGAGTGGGGAGGGAGCACTGGGTTGAAGGATCACCTGAGACCAGGAAGTACTGGCTGCCATGAGCCACAAGTATGCCACTGCACTCTAGCCTGGGCATCAGAATGAGAATCCAACTCAAAAAAAAAATTCTCTTTTCTCTACCACCTAGAAATAGCAACATTAAATTTTGCAATACAAAAGCAAAGCAAACAGTGCATGCATTCATCAGTAAGCTGGAATCAGAAGGCGCATTGGGCCAAGAGCACCACCATACTAAGGCACTACCCTGCAAACACTTAGCTGTGTAGCCAGCAAGTCACTAGATTGTTCTGGGTCCATTTGCTTATGCATAAAGTAACAGTGTTGATACACAGTTTGGAAAACACTCAAATATTTACTAGAGCTTCAGGACTCTGCTTGGGAGGGAGAGATGGAGAGGGTTATCACAAGTAATGGAGAGGCCAAGCAGAAAGGGCTTCTCAATTTTCTGTCAAATCAAAACAACTCCAGCTCTACCTCTGTTTTATAGAATTCTATATAAGGGTTTGGGGAAAAGGGGGAAAAAACCCTACTGCGAAAAAAGGGAATATGGCAACTAACCCAAACAGCATCCCATCTTACATTTTAAAGTCTTCTCCCAATTCTTCTATCCCAATTTCCCCATTTATTTCTACTTTAGGACACATTAGCAAATGGCCACTGGCATTCATTCAGCATACACTGAATGTCTAACAGATATGCCTAAGTGCTATACTGGGTACAATGAGGACAATGATTCAGCATTTAAAGTCATCTAAATGCTCCTGTGGGTTTGAGACTAGCCCAGGCAACTTGGCGAGACCTCGTCTCTACAAAAAAATAATTAAAAAAAAATTAGCCAGGCATAGTAGCATGCGACTGTAGTTCTGGCTACCTGGAAGGCTGAGGTAGAAGGACTGCCAGAGCCCAACAGGTTGACGCTGGGGTGGCCATAAGTGTGCCACTGCCCTGCAGCCTAGGAGACAGAGTGAGACTCTGACTCAAAAAAATAAAAATAAAGTCATCTAAAACCAAAATCAGAAAATAAATAACAAATCTAAAGGCAAAACCTACAATTTATGTCTCTTCCAAAAATCTCTCAGTTATTTTCATGAAGTCACTGGTACAGAAATTATTGTACTATACAGGCAAACACTCATTTTCTGTTATCCTAATGATTTGCAGAAGACTGAGAAGACAAGACAAAGACCAAGAGTGGTAGAACTGATGAACCATGATGATATTAATGCACACTTTGCAGACCAATGGAAAATTCTGCAAACATCTTATCAGCAATTATTTTCATTATCAAAACCAGCCCTAGCCAAAATCAACATTATGGAAAAAGGGCTATGATTATCACTTACATTCTTCCAGTCTCCTACTCCTCAATTAAGCATATGGGAATGATTCAGCCAACAAAGTTCATGACAACAAGGTGCAAGATGGTGCTGGCAAAGAGAAAATCAGCAAAGGCTCGCTCTGGAGAGATGCCTTGGAAATCCGCTTTGTTCTGTGGATTGATCTGTATTCTCAGGCAAACTGCACAAGAAGCAAAACACAAAAATGATTAACTAGACATATAAGACAAACATGACTGCTAATGAACAGACATACCCTGATTTCCACTTTAACCCAGAATTCCACTTTAACAGAAATGAATGTGTATGTGCATCAAAGGCAGGTACAGGCCGGGTTCAGTGGCTCAGCCTGTAATTCCAGCACTTTGGGAGACTGAGGTGAGTGGACTGCCTGAGCCTACAGGTTCGAGACCAGCCCAGGCAACTTTGAGACCTCGTCTCTACAATAAATAAAAAACTAGCCAGGCGTGGTAGCATGCGCCTGTAGTTCCAGCTACTTGGAAGGCTGAGGCGGAAGGATCGCCGGAGCCCAGCAGGTCGAGGCTGCAGTGGCCAGGAGCGTGCCACTGCACTCCAGTCTGGTGACAGAGTGAGACTCTAACTCAAAAAAAAAAAAAAAAAAGCATGTACAGAAATAATATCCATGATAAACCCAAACTAGAAACAATCTAAATGTCTATCAACTATAAAATGGATAAATTATGACATATGCAAACAGCAGAATACTATGCAGCAATGAAAAATAAACATACACAAAAGGATGAGTTGGGCAACAAAATCATGATATTAAAAGCACATGCTATATTACTCCAAGAATATAAAGTTTAGAGCTAGGTCGGGCATGGTGGCTCACACATATAATCCCAGCAATTGGGGAAGCCAAGGCAGAAGGATTACTTGAGCCCAGGAGTTTGAGACCAGTCTAGACAACATACCAAGAACTCATCTCTACAAAACTTCAAAATTAGCTGGGCATGGTGGCATACACCCATAGTCCCAGCTACTCAGAAGACTGGGGTGGATGGCTCACCTGAGCCCAGGAGGTCAAGGCAGCAGTGAGCTGTAATTGTGCCACTGTACTCCAGCATGGGCAACAGAGTAAGACCCCCTAACTCAAAAAAAAAGGTCATGCACAATGGCTCACACCTATAATAATCTCAGTACTTTAGGAGGCCTATGAGGGAAGAGTGCCTGAGCCCAGGGGTTCAAGACCAGTCTAGGCAACTTGGCAAGACTCTGTTTCTACAAAAATATCAAAAAATTAGCCAGGCATGGTGGCACACCTGCAGTTCCAGCAACTTGGGAGGCTGAGGTGGAAGGATCGCCTGAGCCCAATAGGTTGAGGCTATGCTAACTATGAGTGTGCCACTGCACTACAGTCTGGCAACAGAAGACTCTGACTCCTAAGCAAAACCATTCTATGGTAATATAAGAAAGTAAATCTATAGTAATGTAAGTCAGGATAGTGATTTTTCTCTTTCATGTGGGGGATGGTGACCAGAAAGATGCAAGCAGGCCTGATGGTGCTGATGTTCTATATCTTGATCTGGGTGGTGGTTAGAAGGGTAAACAACAATTCATCAAGTTGTATGTATACTTAAATTTTATACTCTTGGCCAGGCTCAGCGGCTCAGCCTATAATCCCAGCATTTTGGGAGGTCAAGGCATGTGAACTGCCTGAGCCCAAGGGTTCGAGACCAGCCTGGGCAACTTGGCAAGACCACGTCTCTACAATAAAATAAAAAATTAGCCATGTGCAGTAGCACATACCTGTATTTATGGCTACTTGAAAGGCTAAGGCAGAAGGATCATCGAAGCCTAGCAGGTCAATGCTGGGGTAGCTGTAGCATGCTACTGCCCTTCACCCTGGGTGAGTGGGGACTCCAACTCAAAAAAAAAAAAAAGTATATTCTTAACTATTTACTAAAGAAAAATTAAAGGGAAAACATGACATATCAGAGTTATGCTAAAAACTAGAGGTTTATTCAGAGAAAAAATATATAACCAAAAAACCCACAAAGCTTTCTTATCTCTTGATTTAAAGGTGTCTAATTACACTTAGATGAGGACATAGCTGAAGCAGTAACAAACGTGCTGAGCTGAAAGATAAAAGTTGTAAGAATGTGAATTATTTTCTAGGTCATACACAGTGGCTCACACTGTAATCTCAGTATTCTGGGAGGCCAAGGTGGGAGAAATTCAAGACTGCCTGATAAAAAGTGAGACTTCAATCTCTATTTGTATTGAAGTCTCTCACTCTGTCGCCCTGGCTGGAGTGTAGTAGCACACTCCAGGCCACTGCAGCCTCGGACCTACTGGGCTCAGGCGACCCTTCCACCTCAGCCTTCCAAGTAGCCGGAACTACAGGCACGTGATCCTATGCCCAACTAATTTTTTTATGTATCGTTGAGATGAGGTCTTGCCAAGTTGCCCAGGCTGGTCTCGAACCCATGGGCTCAGGCAAACCTCTTGCCTCAGCCTCCCAAAGTGCTGGGATTACAAGGTGAGCTACCAGGCCCTGTGACCTTGAAGATTCTAACATGGTACCTCAGCAACAGTCATGACTGACAAGGAAAAGAAGCTCTAAGAGTATACTCTTCCAAAATATCTTTATGCCTGTGATAAATTATTATACTACTTAAGAAATCCCAAATTTGCTTCAGGTTAGCATCATTCCATCATTAAAAAAGAAAAACCAACGAACTGTGATCTAATTCAAAGGTCATAAAACTAGCCGGGCTCAGTGGCTCAGCCTGTAATCCCGCGCCTTTGGGAGGCTGAGGTGAGTGGATTGCCTGAGCCC
>NW_007252297.1:439947-441108 GCF_000164805.1 Carlito syrichta | reverse complement strand
AAAAAAAAAAAAAAAAAAAAAAGACATTCTAACAGTATGTCTATAAAGTTGAAAAAAATTAAGATAGTCCAAACACCATCAAAGGGATTAAACTACACTGGCATGCAATGAAATCTCATGCAATTATTCAAAAGAATAAAGTAAATTCTCTACATATTGATAGTAAAGATATCTAAGACATAGTAATTGAAAAAAGCCAAAATGTTATTCCACTCCATATTTTTTAAAAATGTTTATATCTGTAAATAATTACATATATATATATAATATATATATATAATTATTATGTCACTTATTACAGTTGGAATCTAGAAAAAAAATCTGGAAAAACAGATACCGAACTATCAACAGTGGTTACTGGGGTGAAGGACAGGGGTGAAGGACAGGAGGTAGTTTTCAGGAAATTAGGGGACAAAAGAAAAACTCTTCACGAAGGTGGAGAAGGTAATGTATTTGGTGTTATCATTATCATGAGCACAGTAACCCAGGTTTTTTCAATGGCACAAGAATCAGAGTCCTACAGAGAGGAAAGAACCTGAGAGGTCATAAAGACTAACACCCCTCTGGCACATAAAATGCCCAAGAGGTAGGAGAGGTTGGGCATGCTGGAGGAGGCTGCATGAATCGCCTGGAGATATTCATCACTCACAGAATCTGGTAAGCCACCCCAGAATTACAAACTCTCTAGAGCCAGTGCTACTGATACGAGTGTCACATCTTTCAGATGCATTGAAAACAAAAAAAGCAAAGAATGCCAGTTCAAAAGTTCCTCCACAAATGATCCTTCAGTCTCTCCTTGAGCACTTCCAAAGATGGAAATTTACTACCTCCTCAGGCAGCCTGTTCTATTTTAGCAATTCTAATTTAATCTCTCCCCTTAAATGTTCATTCATTCAGCAAAATATTTACTAAGCATCTACTACATGACATGTAGTCACTCCAGATGCTGGGGATATGCACAGAAAAAGAGTCTAGCTCCCAAGGAACTTGCACTCCTACAGAGAGAAACACAAAATAAATAAGTAAACAAATAAGCCAGAAATTATCAAAGATATGTGCCATGAAAAAAATAAAACAAGATAACAAGGGGTGACTGGAAAGTTATTTTTGTTTTTGTTTTTTTTTTTTTTGAGTTGGAGTCTCACTCTGTCGCCCAGACTG
>NW_007252297.1:422821-439863 GCF_000164805.1 Carlito syrichta | reverse complement strand
GGGCTCAGGCAATCCACTCACCTCAGCCTCCCAAAGGCGCGGGATTACAGGCTGAGCCACCGAGCCCGGCTTGGAAAGTTATTTTTTATTCAATCGGCACAGAAGGTATCTTTAAGAAGGTGCTACTTAAGACCAATATTTGAAAGATAAGAAAGCAGCCGGGCTCGGTGGCTCAGCCTGTAATCCCACGCCTTTGGGAGGCTGAGGTGAGTGGATTGCCTGAGCCCATGGGTTCGTGACCCACCTGGGCAGCGAGACCTCAATAAAAATAAAAAATAAAAATAAAAAAAAATCAGCCGGGCGTGGTAGCGCATTCCTGTAATTCCAGCTACTCGGAAGGCTGAGGCGGAAGGATCGCTGGAGCCCAGCAGGCGAGGCTGCAGTAGCCAGGAGCGGCCACTGCACTCCAGTCTGGGGGACCGAGTGAGACTCAACTCAAAAAAAAAAAAAAAGCCACAGAATACAATAACCAAAGAAATGAAAGATCTCTCTACAATGAGAGCTACAAAACATTGCTGAAAGAAATCAATGATGATATAAACAAATGGAAAAACATCACATGTTCATGGACTGGAAGAATCACTAACAATAATATGTCCATATTGCCTAAAACAAGCTACAGATTCAAGGCAGACTATTAAACTATCAGCATCATTTTTCACAGACCTAGAAGGAAAAAAAAAAAAATTCATGAATATGGAAGAAAAAAGAGCCCAAATAGCCAAAGCAATCCTAAGCAAAAAGAACAAAACTGGAGGCATGACACTACCAGACTTCAAACTTTACTACAAGGTTACAGTAACCAAAACATCACTGTACTGGTACAAAAACAGACACACAAACCAATGGAACAGAATAGAGAATCCAGAAATAAAACTGCTGACCTACAACCAACTCTTTGACAAAGCCACCAAAAGCAAACAACGGAGGCCAAGAACGGTAGCTCACGCCTGCAATCCCAGCCTGGGCAATATGGTGAGACATCATCTCCACAATAAAACAAAAAATCAGCCAGGTGTGGTGGCATGAGCCCGTAGTCACAGCTACTTGGAAGGATCACCTGAGTCCAGCAGGTTGAGGCTGTGGTGGCCATGAGTGTGCCACTGCACTTCATCCTGGGCAACAGAGTAAGACTTGACTCAAAAAACAAAACAAACAATGGGGAAAGAACACTCAACAAATGGTGCTGGAAAAACTGGCTAACCATATGCAGAAGAATGAAGCTGGACCCTTACCTATCACCATGTGCAAAAATTAACTTAAGATGTATTTTAAAACTTTTTCTCCAAAAGGACACCAAATGGCGGATGACGCCAATGCAGCGGGAGGGCCCGGAGGCCCCAGGGGGCCCCGGAATGGGAAGCCGCGGGTGGCTTTCGCCAAGGTTTTGGCAGCGACCTCTGAGGCCAAGGTCGGGGGCGAGGTCACAGAGCTCTCGGAGGCAAGGCCGAGGACAAGGAGTGGATGCCCGTCACCAAGTTGGGCCACTTGGTCAAGGACATGAAGATCAAGTCACTGGAGGAGATCTATCTCTTCTCTCTGACTATCAAGGAGTCTGAAATTATCGACTTTTTCCTTGGCGCCTCTCTGAACAATGAAGTTTTGAAGATTATGCCTGTGCAAAAGCAGACCCGTGCTGGCCAGTGGACTAGGTTCAAGGCGTTTGTTGCTATCAGGGACTATAACGGCCACGTCAGTCTAAGTGTTAAGTGCTCCAAAGTAGCCACTGCCATTTGGGGGGACATCATCCTGGTCAAGCTGTCCATCGTCCCCGTGCGGAGAGGCTACTGGGGGAACAAGATTGGCAAGCCCCACACTGTCCCTTGCAAGGTGACTAGCCGCTGTGGCTCTGTCCTGGTGCGCCGTATCCCTGCCCCCAGGGGCACTGGCATCGTATTGGCCCCCGTGCCTAAGAAACTGCTCATGATGGCTGGCATTGATGACTGCTACACCTCAGCCAGGGGCTGCACTGCCACCCTGGGTAACTTCACCAAGGCCACCTTTGATGCCATCTCTAAGACTTATAGTTATTTGACCCCCGACCTCTGGCAAGAGACGGTATTCACCAAGTCTCCTTATCAGGAATTTACCAACCATCTCGTCAAGACCCACACCAGAGTCTCCATGCAGAGGACCCAGGCTCCAGCGGTGGCAACTACATAGGGTTTTCATATAAAAAAATAAATAAAGCGAACCAAGCCAAAAAAAAAAAAAGGCGGGCTCAATGGCTCAGCCTGTAATCCCGCGCCTTTGGGAGGCTGAGGTGAGTGGATTGCCTGAGCCCACAGGTTTAAGACCCGCCTGGGCAACTTGGCGAGACTTCATCTCTACAATAAATCAAAAAAAATTAGCCAGGCGTGGTAGTGCACACCTGTAGTTCCAGCTACATGGAAGGCTGAAGTGGAAGGATCGCCGGAGCCCAGCAGGTCAAGGCTGCGATGGCCGAGAGCGGCCACTGCACTCCAGTCTGGGCGACAGAGTGAGACTCCAACTCAAAAATAAAATAAAAATAAAAAATAAAAAAAACCTTAAGTGTAAGACCCCAAACTATAAAAAAGAAATCTTACAGGAAAACCTAAGAAACATTCTCCTGAACATCAGCTGAGGCAATTAATTCATGACCAAGTTCTCAAAGGCAAAGGCAGCAAAAACTAAAATTGACAAGAGGAATCTTATCAAGTTAAAAAGCTTCTGCACAGCAAAAGAAACCTTCAACAGAGGAAAGAGACAACCCACAGAATGGGAGTAAATATTTGCAAACTGTGCCTCTGACAAAGATCTAATATCAAGAATTCATAAGGAACGCAAATGAATCAACAATTTTTTAAAATAGCCCCATTAAAAAGTAGGCAAAGGACGTGAATAGACACTTCTCAAAGGAAAACATACAAGCAGCAAACAAACATGAAAAAATGCTCAATACCACTAATCATCAGAGAAATGCAAATCAAAACCACACCAGTCAGAATGGCTAGTATTAAAAAGTCAAAAAACAGACGTTGATAAGACTGTGGAGAAAACACTTATATACTACTGGTGGGAATGTAAGCTAGTTCAACCCCTGTGGAAAACAGTTTGGAGATTTCTCAAAGAACTAAAAATATATAGGATGCCAAAAAAATGTACACATATTTTAAGAAAGGAAAAATTGTATTAAAATTGTAATATTCAGCCGGGCTCAGTGGCTCAGCCTGTAATCCCGCGCCTTTGGGAGGTTGAGGTGAGTGGATTGCCTGAGTCCGCGGGTTCAAGACCCGCCTGGGCAGCGAGACCTCATCTCTACAATAAATCAAAAAATCAGCCGCGCGTGGTAGTGCATGCCTGTAATTCCAGCTACTTGGAAGGCTGAGGCGGAAGGATCACTGGAGCCCAGCAGGTCGAGGCTGCGGTGGCCGGAAGCGGCCACTGCACTCCAGTCTGGGCAACAGAGTGAGACTACAACTCAAAAAAAAAAAAAATTGTAATATTCAATATATACTGACAACAAAAGATGACTGTAAGTCACATTTGACTTCTGCAATTACAAGAGGTGCTCCAAGTGGTTACCATCAGCGTCCAGACACTTCTGATTAGGGTGAGCTAAAAGTAATACATAGATAATATCACTTAAAATGTGTACCATTGGACTCAGCAATACTACTCATGGGAAAATATCCAAAGGAGCATCAATCATTCTACCACTCATATATTTATTGCAGCACTATCCACAACAGCAAAAATACGGAACCAACCCAGGTGCCCATCAACAGTGGACTGGATAAACAAAATGTGGTACGTATACACCATAGAACACTATGCAAACATAAAAAATGAAATTATGTCATTTGTGGCAACATGAATATAGCTGGAGGTGATCGATCATTCTAAGTGAATTATCACAGAAAAAGAAAAATGAATACAGCATGTTCTCATTCATAAGTGGGAGCTTAAACACTGGGCACAAGGATGGGAACCACAGACACTGGGGACTACAGGAGTGGGGAAAAGAGAAGGGGGATAATGTTTAAAAAACCACTCATGCTCACCACCTGGAGGGTGGCTCATCAGAAGCCCAAATCTCACCATCACGCAGTGTACCTATATAACAAACCTCCACATGTACCCCTTGAATCTAAAATAAAATTAGCCAAGAGCAGTGGCTCACGCATGTAATCCCAACACTAGGAGGTGGATACGAGAGGACTGTCTGAGCCCAGAGGTTTGAGACCAGCCTGGACAAGCAACACGGCGAGACCTCATCTCTACAATAAATTTAAAAATTAAGGCTGGGCACGGTGGCTCAAACCTCTAATCCCAACACTTGGGGAGGCTGAGGCGAGAAGACTGCCTGAGTCCAGGGGTTCAAGACCAGCCTGGGAAACTTGGTGAGACCTCCTATCTACAATAAATCAAAAAATTAGCTAGGCATGGTGGTGTGTGCCTGTAGTTCTAGCTATTTGGAAGGCTGAGGCAGAAAGATCACCTGAGCCCAGGAGGTCGAGGCAGTGGCAACTGTGAGTATGTCACTGCACTCCAGCCTGGGCAACAGAGTGAGACTCAAAAACAAAAACAAAAACAAAAACAAAACACAAGTTCTGTAAGTCATCATAAAAATACAGAACAACGTTGACATGTTCTAGCTACAACAAGGTCAGCCTGACAAGACTGTAGTGATCAAGAAGGAAACAAGGACCAAATCCTGTGGCCATTGGTAAGCCTCAGAGAAGTTTGGATTTAGTTCTAAGTGCAATGGAACAATATTTCAGGGTTTTGAGCAGATGAGTCAAATAATGATTTACATGTTTTATGGCTGCTACAACTGCAACATAGAGAATGCTTTGCAGAGTTAAAAAACAGGGAATGAGCTGGGTTCGGTGGCTCAGCCTGTAATCCCGCGCCTTGGGAGGCTGAGGTGAGTGGATTGCCTGAGTCTGCAGGTTCAAGACCCACCTGGGCAACCTGGCGAGACCTCATCTCTACAATAAATAAAAAAATCAGCCAGGCTTGGTAGTGCATGCCTGTAATTCCGGCTACTCGGAAGGCTGAGGCGGCAGGATCGCCGGAGTCCAGCAGGTCGAGGCTGCAGTGGCCGGGAGCGGCCACTGTACTCCAGTCTGGGCGACAGAGAGAGACTCCGACTCAACAAAAGAAAAAGAATAACAGGGAATGATTTAGGAGCCAGAGAGTTCAGGTTAATGGTGGTAAAAATGGTCAGAAGTGAAGAGAAATACAGGTTATATTTTGGAGAAGACAGTCTGCTGATTATACAGCCGTGGGAAAACCGTTCTTTCAAAAAATTCTGTGACTATGGAAAAGATATGGAACAGTAGCTGGGAGAATCTGATGTCAAACCGATTTTTTTTTAATTGGACAATATTACAGTATGTTTGTATGATGGGAATGATCCAGTAAAGAGAGAAAAAAATTAATGACACAAATGGAGGGATACTTGCTGAAACTAAGTCCTTGAGTGAGCCAAGAGAAGACTAGATCCTCTGCACAAGTAAAGTATAAGTAACAGAGTTTTGACCGGAAAGGGACACATCAACCACAATGGGAAGTTAAGTCAGAGAGTTATGGGTACAGATGTAGGTAAGTTGCTATGATTCAGTGATGGGAATGTGACAGGATTCCTGTCCACTTCTGGTTTTGATTTTGTTTATTTGAGAGACATTGCTTAGGCTGGAGTAGTGGCACAATCATAGCTCACTGTACCCTCAAATTCCTGAGCTCAAGCAATCCTCCCAGCTCAGTCTCCAGAGTAGCAGGGAAAACAGTTGTGTGCCACCCCACCTGGCTAATTTTTTTTTTTTTTTGCAGTGATGAGGTCTTGCCATGTTGCCCAGGCTGGTCTCAAGCTTCTGGCCTCAAGCAATGCTCTGGCCTCAGCCTCCCAAAGCGCTCAGATTAAAGGCATACACTGCTATACCCAATCAACTTACATATTTTCAGTAAAAAAAAGAAAAGATCACCTGAGAATAAAGTAAAAATACAAGAGAGCAAGAAGTTATGAAGCATATTTTGGAAACACACATATTAGAGAAGTAGTATTACAGGACTACTGGTCGGAGTTGGGTGCCCACTGTGTTCCTATCCTCACCAATAATTCTCCACCAGCACTACGTTCATATTTACTTGTCTGTATCTCCTATTAGATTACAAATTCTGAGTAGAAACTATGCCTGTGTGCCTCACAGACAAATACCAGCACCTTGGCAGTGAACCTAGCCCGTAACTGTTCAGTATTCCTTAAACCATTATATGCATGCTCACAATTTAGTATATACAGCATTAAGCACTGAGGATTCCAGGATGAAAAGACAGCCCCGACCCTTAATGACTCACCTTCCAGATAGAAGACGTGCACACATAGCACAGTGCCATATCACACACAAACAAGATAAAGTAGGAATACAGGAGAAATTATTTAGATCTGCTAGGAAAGTCAGAGAAGGGTTTCAAAGGGTAGTAGCACTTGAGCTGAGATGTCTAACTAAAGAAATTTTGGCTGGATGTGGTGGCTCAAGCCTCTAATCCAAGCACTTTCAGAAGCCAAGGTGAGCAGACTGCCTGAGCCCATGGGTTCGAGAACAGCCTGGGCAACTTGGCGAGACCTCATCAAAAAATTAGCCAGGCGTGGTAGTGCGCATCTGTAGTTCCAGCTACTTGGAAGGATTACCTGAGCCCAGCCGGCCAAGGCTGCAGTAGCCATGACCATGCCACTACACTACAGCAGGATGACAGTGAGACTCTGACTCAAAAAATAAAAATAAAAAGTGGCCGAGCTCAGTGGCTCAGCCTGTAATCCCAGCACTTTAGGAAGCCGAGGCAAGTGGATTGCCTGAGTCCGTGGGTTTGAGACCCGCCCGGGCAACTTGGCAAGACCTCATCTCTACAATAAATCAAAAACTAAGCCAGGCTCGGTGGCAAAGCCTGTAATCCCGCGCCTTTGGGAGACTGAGGTGAGTGGATTGCCTGAGCCCGCGGGTTCGACTCGCCTGGGCAACTTGGTGAGACCTCATCTCTACAATAAATCAAAAAATTAGCTGGGCGTAGTAGCCTGTAGTTCTAGCTATTTGGAAAGCTGAGGCGGAAGGATTGCCGGAGCCCAGCAGGTCGAGGTTACAGTGGCCGGGAGTGGCCACTGCACTCCAGTCTGGGCGACAGAGTGAGACTCCAACTCAAAAAAAAAAAAAAAAATTTTTAAACTAGCCAGGCGTGGTAGCACATGCCTATAGTTCCAGTTACTTGGAAAGCTGAGGCGGAAGGATTGCCTGAGCCCAGCAGATCAAGGGTGCGGTGGCCATGAGCATGCCACTGCACTCCAGCCTAGGTGACAGAGTGACACTCCAACTCAAAAAAAAAGAAAGAAGCCGGGGTTGGTGGCTCAGCCTGTAAGCCCGCACTTTTGGGAGGCTGAGGTGACTGAATTGTCTGAGCCCACGGGTTCAAGACCCGCCTGGGCAACTTGGCGAGACCTCATCTCTACAAGCCGGGCATGGTAGCACGCGCCTGTAGTTCCAGCTACTTGGAAGACTGAGGCAGAAGGATCGCCGGAGCCCAACAGGTCGAGACTGCAGTGGCCGGGAGCGGCCACTGGACTCCAGTCTGAGCGACAGAGTGAGACTCCAACTCAAAAAAAAAGAAAGAAAGAAAGAAAACACTGGATTAAGGTCTCTCTGCTTTTCAAGTTTAAGCCGGTTTGGATTTGTAAACTAGGAAGAAAAATCTATTTTTTTTAAGCTGAAATTATTTCACATAGAGAACAGACCAAATTTGTGAAACAACTTAAAAACTGACTGCAACATAAAACACTTACTTTAAGGACAGTCAACATTTTCCACTTATTCCTCCTAAGAAGCACTTCACAAGACCAGCCTGGGTAACCTGGCGAGACCTCGTCTCTACAACAAATCAAAAATTAGTCGGGCACGGTAGCATACACCTGTAGTTCCGGTTACTTGGAAGACTGGGGTGGAAGGATCGCTAGAGTCCAGCAGGTCGCTGGGGTGGCCGTGAGTGTGCCACTGCACACTGGGCAATGGAGTGAGACTCCAACTCAAAAAAAAAAAGCACTTTAAATGAGCACAGATTTCAGTTGGGTAAAAAAGGGTTGCCAACACTGAAATATTACCCTAAAAATGGGACAGATGTATTCCTCTAGAGATATCTAACCACAAGATAAACAGTCAGCTGCTAAGGAGGTTTGAAATCTGTCTGAAAGAACTAAAATATTCTACCTCTGAGGTTCTTTTAAAGTCTATATACTATACATATTCTGTTGATCCAAAAAAAAGATCTCTCAATGGCAATTTTCTACCTCCAGCTTCATCTTGAAACTAAGGGTGTATCTCCCAGTTATGAGGGAATAGAAGAAAAGACTATTTTCATGCCATCAGGTCCAAATAACAGGTTTTTTTTTAAGTGTGGCAGCATTCTAAATTGGTTTAAAATGTACTGATCAATTTCCAAAGCACATATGCTAAATTAACACATGCAGAGGGAATGGAAGAGAATAGACTGCCAAAAAGAAATTAGAGAAGATTAAAGAAATTTCCCCTCCAATTCATTCTGATGCTGATTTTAAGTCTCGTTCCTTTAAAAAAAAATTAAAATTAAAAAATTCTCAAGCGGGCTTGGTGGCTCAGCCTGTAATACCGCACCTTTGGGAGGCTGAGGTGAGTGGATTGCCTGAGTCCGCGGATTCGAGACCCACCTGGGCAGCGAGACCTCATCTCTACAATAAATCAAAAAAATCAGTCGGGCGTGGTAGTGCATGACTGTAATTCCGGCTACTTGGAAGGCTGAGGCGGAAGGATCGCCGGAGCCCAGCAGGTTAGGCTGCGGTGGCCGGGAGCGGCCACTGCACTCCAGTCTGGGCAACAGAGTGAGACTCCAACTCAAAAAAAAAAAAATCCTCAGATGTTTTCCTATTACCTACAAGATAAAGTCCAAATTATTTGGCCTGGCATTCAAAGCTCTAGCATCCAGCACTACCTAATCTTTCAATGTTATCTCCTACAATTCACTCCCTCCAGACAAACTGGCCTCCTCCATTCTCTTCCAACAGGAAATATCCCACAAGAAAGTTAGAAAGCCCAGCACCAATAATAGGTACAAAGCTTCCTTTCCTAACAATCAAAACAAAGAATAAGTGGGCCAGGCATGGTGGCTCAGTTTATAATCCCAGCACTTTGGGAGGCCGAGGTGAGAGGATGGTCTGAGCCTGAGGGTTCGAGACCAGCCTGGGCAACTTGATGAGACCTGTCTCTACAATAAGTCAAAAAATAAGCTGGGTGTGGTAGCGCACGCCTGTAGTTCCAGCTACTTGGAAGGCTGAGGTGGAAAGATCACCTAAGTCCAGCAAGTCAGCAAGTCCAGCACTCGGTGGCCGTGAAGGTGCCACTGCACTCTAGCCTGGGCAACAGAGTGAGACTCCAACTCAAAAACAAAAAAACAAACCAAAGAATAAGCAATAAGAATAAGAAATTTCAAATTTCCCATTAAAACCAATCTCCGGTAGATGATCTAGGCTAATAAATGGCAGAGGAGGTGGGATTTAGTAAGGTCAATGCTATCAAAAGAAATACATATCACACCCTTCTGCGGCTACTATGAACTGTGATGAATCCTTTCTTCTACTGAAGCTGCTTTCATTTTTTTCTAGCCCTATTACCTGTTATCTAATACATCTGGAAATCCCAGGCCCCCATTTGGACTCCACTTTTTTTTTTTTTTGAATCAGAGTCTCACTCCGTTGTCCAGGCTGGAATGCAGTGGCATGCTCACGGCCACCCCACTGTCGACCTGCTGGGCTCTGGTAATCCTTCCACCTCAGCCTTCCAAGTACCCTGAAATACAGGCGTGTGCTACCACACCAAGCTAGTTTTTGATTTATTGTAGAGACAAGGTCTCGCCAAGTTGCCCAGGCAGGTCTCAAACCTGCAGGCTCAGGCAATCCACTCGTCTCGGCCTCCCAAAGTGCTGAGATTACAGGCTGAGCCACCAAGCCCAACCTGAAAAGTCATTCTTAACCCGAGTGGCTATGAAGACAGGGTGACCCCAGCATGGAGAAGCCGTCTTTTTTTTAAATCAGCTCTCAGGCCCTGCCCGTTCCTACTCTTCCAGACCTGGAGATAAAAATATCAAACAAATTAATTAGACATTCTCATCAAGGTTCCCTCTTCTAGCTGGCAATTTTTTTTTTTGAGTTGAAGGCTCACTCTGTCACCCAGACTGGAGTGCAGTGGCCGCTCCCGGCCACCGCAGCCTCGGCCTGCTGGGCTCCGGCGATCCTTCCGCCTCAGCCTTCCGAGTAGCCAGAATTACAGGCGCGCGCTACCATGCCCGGCTGATTTTTTTGATTTATTGTAGAGATGAGGTCTCGCCTGCTCAGGCGGGTCTCGAACCCATGGGTTCAGGCAATCCACTCACCTCAGCCTCCCAAAGGCGCGGGATTACAGGTTGAACCACCAAGCCCGGCTTAGGTGGCAAGTCTTAATCATGAATAGTACAGGGACAGAAAAGAGGGGAGTGGAAAATATATACAGCAAAGAGAGTAGTGTACCTGGTCTCTTTGATGAATGGTAACATCCTGAAGCCCAGGATGCTGCCACAGAGAACCAGGTCTTGGTCATCTAGGACAAAACTCAAAGATGATAATTAAATAGTCAATTAACAGTCTAAATGTACAACACCAGATAAGGCTAACACAGAGATTTTTTTTTTTTTTTTGAGACAGGGTCTCACTCTGTTACCCAGGCTGGAGTACTGTGACATGATTTCAGCTAACCACAGCCTTGACGTCCCAGGCTCAGGTGATCCTACCACCTCAGTCTCCCAAGTAGCTGGGACTACAAGTACATGCCATTACTCTCAGCTAATTTTTGAGTTTTTTTGTAGTGACAAGTTCTCACTATATTGCCCAAGTTTAACTCCTAGGCTCAAGCAATTCTCCTAACTCATCCTCCCAAAGTGCTGGGATTACAGGCATGACACCATGCCTGGTCAGACCTATTTTAAATTCTGAGAAGTAGAAGTATCTCATATGTCTGAACTAGGAATGTGAATATGTAAAAATCATTCTACTGATCTGTAACTTTTAAGCAGAGCACTACTGTAAATGAAGTCTCCAGAAAATTCTAATACTGTGTTTTGTCTGTACCCCAACTAGACTGTGAACTCTTTGACGACAAAGAACATATGCCTTCCGTAGCCCCAAAACTTCTACCTTAATACCTGGTATTTAACTCAAAATACAATTGATGGTCTGCCTGATAATAATCAGGCTGAAAAGAAAACATGAATTCTGGTATGTTTTCAAAGTCAAGTAGCAGGTGAAACCAAAGACAGAAATGGCCCATGTGGTGGCCACCTATAAATTGGATTGGCTAACACTCCCTGGACCAAAACTGTTTCAGTAGTCATTGAATCCCTGTTAAGCAAGTCAAAAATTTATGGAGACAGTTCTCATTAAATATGGCAGTCTGCAAGATTATCAAATTCTGAAATCAGAAGGGAAAATAAAGTCAAAACAGAATTACATGCATAAAAACTGAGCTCAAGATAGTGAAATAACACTGCACAGTGAAATTTTTTTCATCCACGAGAAACAAGAGCAGCAAAAAGCCAGAATCAAGTAAAGGAGGATTCAACAAGCCAGGCATCCTTCAAGAGTGCCAAAAAAAAATGTATACACATTTTAAACAATGTTAAGAGATGTTCACTGTAATCAGAAGTGTCTGGATGCTGACAGTAACTACTTTGAGAATCCCTTGTAAACTGCAGAAGTCAAACTTGTATTCATTGTATTGTGGCTTGTACTCATCTTTTGTTGTCAGTATATATTGAGTACTACAATTTTAATATTTTTTCCTCCCTTAAGGATCCATTCTTAAAATGCATACATTTTTCTGGCACCCTCTGTATATATACTTTCTTTACTTTCACTAAAGTTCCTCACCAGAGGCTAGTAGCGATTAGGCTAAGGTAAGAGAGATGAGTCAAGGTTGAGTTTTTCATTTAAAAAGTCTATCAAGGCTGGGCACAGTGGCTCACACCTATAATCCCAGCACTCTGGGAGGCCGAGGTGAGAGGATTGCCTGAGCCCATGAGTTCGAGATCAGCCTGGGAAACTTGGCTAGACCTCATCTCTACAATAAATCAAAAATTTAGCCGGGCATGATGGCACGTGCCCATAGTTCCAGCTACTTGGAAGACTGAGGAGGAAGGATTGCCTGAACCCAGCAGTTGAGGCTGCGGTGGCCAAGAGCATGCCACTGCCCTCCAGGCTGGGTGACAGAGTGAGATTTCAACTCAAAAAAAAAAAAAAAGTCCGATCAACTTTACAGTTGTGTTAAAGCCAAGTGAAAGTTGGAATGGGGTTTTCCGTGGATCAATATGAGGTAAAGTGGATCACCAGGTAGAGCAGCAGCATGAGTTTTTTAGGCATTTAATTTCAGCTCCTAGGGAACCATTTGGTATTTGGCAACGGACCGTCCCTTTATTTTTGTGTTTCTTTTTTTGTTTGCTTGATTTTTTGTAAAGATGGGGTCTGGCTATGTTACCCACACTGGTCTCTAACTTCTGGCCTCAGACGATCCGATCCTCCAGCCTCAGCCTCCCAGAGTGCTGGAATTACAGAAGTGAGCCACTGCGCCCGGCCAACCTAACCTTTCTGAGCCTCAATTTTCCTATTCACAAAAAGAGAGCATGGCAATGCTGGCTCTTCTCGTAACTTCACGGGGCATTGGTCTGATATAAAATAGAGCACTATGAGAAAAGCAACACACCACAGTAACACATTATTGCGACTACTTATAAAATCATTACCCGCTAGGATGAAACTCCCCACACATGAGATGAAGCCCGAGAGGAAAGAGTTGAAGGGGAAGGTCCCCACGAGGAGACAGTAACCGAACTGCAGCGCCCCGGTCAGCAGTATATACAGGAGGTACGCGTCCAGCAACTTCAGACGCTGCGGAGTGGAGCTCAAGTACTCTTCTAAGAACCGCGAGATAACCGACACTACCGACGCCGACATGACTACACACTCGGGGTACTCGGGCCGGCGTTCCCCAAACTCCTAGAAGACTCGACGATCACACCGGATGTAGTGTTTGCGCATGCGCACCACCGTGGCCCAGCTCCGCCCACCGCGCTGTGCCAATTTGCGCAGGCGCCGAGGCAGGCCAAGGCACGTGACAACCAATGCGCAGACGCAGACTGCAGGAACTACAGCCCTAAAAAGTTAGTGCGTCTGCGCAGTGGCTACGTCAGTGAGCAGGAGACGTGTACTCATTTTGTTCTGGTTCCGCCATCTGATTGGTGACGCCCACAGTTGCTGTGGCAACTAGATACCGAGAGGTTTTACCGCCGCCGCGTGCCTAATCAGAGAACTCCCGCTCGTTTTTTGTGCTGCGAGATTGTTTACATCTGTCTTGAGGCCATGCCTGGCGTTCCCGAGGTACTATTCTGGCGCTAAGTCTGTTAAGGGAGCTGTCTGTGGATGTCTGTCACAGATTATTAGAAAAGTCTAGTTCCAAAAAAAAAGAGAGAAAAGTCTAGTTCCTCCTGAGTGGGAAACACCGCGGCCAGTCATTGCGCAGGCACCAGTTTAGAGTTGGTTCGTGGGGAGTGGGTGTGTTGCGGGGCGAGAAAAAGGGAGCTTGACCTCTGCAGCGCCCTGAACTGGAACTCGGGATCCTACGGTGCAAACATTGGGGCACCTTCTCGGTTTCTGACGTTGTTCTAAGCTGTGGAGACCTTCAGATGAATCAGATACACTTGCTCTATTTATAGAGCCAGTGAGGAGAGGGATAACTGTCGAGTATAGTGCAAGAAGAGTATATATAATCAAGTTTAGCAGCTCTCTGAGCCTTGAGCCTGGAGTAATATCCTAGGGATGCCAGCGCTGAAAGGCCCTCAAGAGCATACCTGGTTCAACCCAACTCTCCAATTCATTTTGCAGTAGAAACTGAAATCATGGTTTGAGTTTTTGTATTTTAACAAGTAAGATTATTTTTAGGGTTTTAACTTAAAAAAAAAAAGTTCTCTGTAATCCCAACGCTTTGGGAGGCAGAGGTGAGCGGATTGCCTGAGCCTGCATGTTCGAGACTCGCCTGGGCAACTTGCAAGACCTCATCTCTACAATAAATCAAAAAATTAGCTGGGCGTGGTAGCGCACGCCTCTAGTTCCAGCTACTCGGAAGGCTGAGGCGGAAGGATTGCCGGAGCCCAGCAGGCGAGGCTGCGGTGTCCGGGAGCGGCCATTGCACTCCAGTCTGGGTGACAGAGTGAGACTCCAACTCAAAAAAAATAAATAAATAAGCCCTGCCTCCTCCTGGCTTTCGTTGACCCTTTAAATTTCACATGAATCTTGCCTTCAAAACCTAGTTTATCTTACCTTTCAGCTGCAAGTCTTTCGGCACATAACCAGGGGCTTTATTTTTGACTTCTTAATAACTTAAAACTGCCTTAGGCACATGAGCAAAATTCCTAACACAGCAAATGAACATGCTCTTCATTTTCACTTTTTATTTGCGTTTAGACTGGAAACTATCAGTATTAACTACTGATATTGATTATCAGTAGTGAGCAAAGCCTTGCTTCGATTCTAGAAAGAACCCACATCTTCAGAAAGTAATCTTTTTGAAGAGGTAGATTCATATTCATACCCACGGAGATTTGCACAGCTCTATTAACTTACATTCAGCCTAAACCCTGTTAAGTTGCTGAGAGGAAAAGAAAAAAAAATGGATAACCAGACTGGTTCCTATTTCAATATAATATAGCAGGACGCTCTCTAACAAGTTGAATGTTTCTCCCTGCCTCATCAACAAGTAGAATGGTAGTTTCCTCACAAGTGTTCAACTTCAGACTTTACAGACTATGCTGATGCTTTTTAATCATTCAGGAATAGATTCTTCAGGGAGTTCCTATTCCATCAGCCCGGCTCCTTCCAGCAGTTTCTCCCTTATGCTTTGTCTGCCTTTGATCTATGTCAACTACCATTATTAACATCTCCACAGGAACTCTCATGAGCAAAGCAGAAGAGATGAAAAATATCAGGTTTCTTATTGAATACATCCCTTTTCGAGACCTGCAAGTCACAGCAATATACTAAACTAAGACTTCTTTGAACTACTGAAAATAGCAAAAAAAGATCTTGTTCTCAGTTCAGTTTATGATTCTATAATCATTGAGACATTTTAACTGATCTATCAATATGAAATTGCTAAACTAGTTTTGCTTTCAATTAGCTTAAATCAGAACATTAATACATGTAAAAATTGATGCCCAGAGTAATAGATAAGAGTGCAAGCTCTAGGGTTAGACAAACCTGGGTTGAACCTTGATTCTGCTGCTTAAGAGTTGTCTAATCCATCCATGCTCAGTGGCTCAGCCTGTAATCCCAACACTTTGGGAGGCCGAGGCGAGTGAATTGCCTGAGCCTGCAGGTGCTAGACCAGTCTGGGCAATTTGGCAAGACCTTATCTCTACAATAAATCCAAAAAATTAGCCAGGCTTGGTAGCACACCTGTAGTTCCAGCTACTTGGAAGACTGAGGCAGAAGGATCACTGGAGCCTAGCAGGTCAGCGCTGGGGTGGCCGTGAGCATGCGGAGTGAGACTCCAACTCAAAAAAAAAAAAAAGTTTGCTCTTATTAACTACTATTAATCCTGGTAATTAGTTACATCTGTTTTCCTTATTTTTCTGAATTAAGAGTTGGCCACCAAGCTCGGTGGCTCAGACTGTAATCCCACGCCTTGGGAGGCTGAGGTGAGTGAATTGCCTGAGGCCGCGGGTTCGAGACCCGCCTGGGCAACTTGGTGAGACCTCCTCTCTACAATAAATCAAAAAATTAGCTGGGCATGGTAGCACGCGCCTGAAGTTCCAGCTACTTGAAGGTGGAGGTGGAAGGATAGCCAGAGCCCAGCAGGTCGAGGCTGCGGTGGCCGTGAGTGGCCACTGCACTCCAGTCTGGGCGACAGAGTGAGACTCCGACTCAAAAAAAAAAAAGAGTTGGCCAAACTACATAGCCCTCAATATTTTGGATATGCAAAAGTTGGCAGTAGAGGGATTGCAACTCAGATGACCTTTAAAGGGCAAATCTAATTCATAAAAGTCAGAATATCCTTTAGGGGTTTTATTACTAAAACACTCAACATCATGAAATAATGGGTGAGTGAAGGAGTAAGAGGGCTCCCTAAGGGCAAAGTCTGTGATTTCATATCATGTCTCTCTAAACAAAGAAATCACATTCTTTACCAAAAAAACACAAGTCTTCCAAAATTTGAGTAGAAAAGGACTCTTCTTAAAAAAAAAAAAAAAATCTCTGCATAGAAAAGAGATTTTCCAGTTCTTTTTCCTTGTATTTTAACTTTTGCCTTAAGATTCCCCTGCTGAAGCCGGGCTCGGTGGCTCAGCCTGTAATCCCGCGCCTTTGGGAGGCTGAGGTGAGTGGATTGCCTGAGCCCGCGGGTTCGAGACCTGCCTGGGCAGCGAGACCCCATCTCTACAATAAATCAAAAAATCAGCCGGGCGTGGTAGCGCATGCCTGTAGTTCCGGCTACTCGGAAGGCTGAGGCAGAAGGATCGCCAGAGCCCAGCAGGTCGAGGCTGCAATGGCCAGGAGCGGCCACTGCACTCCAGTCTGGGCCACCGAGTGAGACTCCAACTAAAAAAAAAAAAAAAATTCTCCTGCTGGGCCGGGCTCAGTGGCTCAGCCTATAATCCCAGCACTTTGGGAGGTGGAAGTGAGTGGATTGCCTGAGCCTACAGGTTAGAGACCTGCCTGGGCAACTTGGCGAGACCTCATCTCTACAATAAATCAAAAATTAGCCGGGCGTGGTAGCGCGTGCCTGTGAGGGACCAAAAAGACTCAAAAAAAAAGCTATACTTACTGTAAAAGAAGCATTCACTGTATTTTATATATCCCTGCCTCACGTTTGCTATATTTTATGAATTCTTAGTATTTTAAATCCTACCTCAGACCCCATAGGACTCGGCATATTCCTTTGCCTGGTAGTGACTGTGATTGTAAAGTTATACAATGTTTAAGC
>NW_007252297.1:419261-422578 GCF_000164805.1 Carlito syrichta | reverse complement strand
AATCATGTAAAAACAAGTTTAAAGTTCTTTTCCCTCCCTCTGTAATTGTGCATAAAAACTGCTTGCTATACTGGATCAGGGCTCTCGTCCCTGAAGCTGCTGCGTCGGCTTTACACGTGAGCCCAGACTCGAGCCTAAATAAAGACCCTCGTGTGTTTGCATTGGAGCTGGCTCCTTGGTGGTCTCTCGGATTTTGAATTTTGGGTTTAACACCTGTAGTTCCAGCTACTTGGAAGGCTGAGGTGGAAGGATCGCCGGAGCCCAGCAGGTAGAGGCTGCGGTGGCCGGGAGCAGCCATTGCACTCTAGTCTGGGTGACAGAGTGAGACTCCAACTCAAAAAAAAAAAAAGATTCCCCCTGCTGGGCTCAGGTGATCCTTCCATCTCAGCCTTCCAAGTAGCTGGAACCGTAGATACACATCCAGCTAATTTTTTTTTGTTTTAATTGTAGAGACAAGGTTTCACCAAGTTGTCCAAACTGGTCTCAAACCCATGGGCTCAGGCAGTCTTCTCACCTCTGCCTCCCAAAGTGCTGGAATTACAGGCATGAGCCACTGCACCTGGCCACATAGCTAAATTTCTAAAGTACCAAGTTTATGATCTGTGTCCTAGTAAAGCAGCAAATATCTTCAGTGAAGCCCTATCCTTTCATCCTTCTGAGGCAGGTTATTCAGTGCAGGTTAGACATGGATAAGGTTGGTTTAAAATAGGGTAAGTGAGCTGGGCTCGGTGGCTCAGCCTGTAATCCTGCACCTTTGGGAGGCTGAGGTGAGTGGATTACCTGAGCCCGTGGGTTCTAGATCCGCCTGGGCAGCAAGACCTCATCTCTACAATAAATCAAAAAATCAGCTGGGTGTGGTAGCACATGCCTGTAATTCCGGCTACTTGGAAGGCTGAGGTGGAACGATCGCCGGAGACCTGCAGGTCGAAGCTGCAGTGGCTGGGAGCGGCCACTGCACTCCAGTCTGGGCGACTGAGTGAGACTCCAACTCAAACAAACAGACAAAAAAAATTAGGGTAAGTGGCCGGGCTTGGTGGCTCAGCCTGTAATCCCGCGCCTTTGGGAGGCTGAGGTGAGTGAATTGCCTGAGACCGTGGGTTCAAGACCCGCCTGGGCAGTGAGACCTCATCTCTACAATAAATCAAAAAATCAGCCGGGCTTGGTAGCGCATGCCTGTAATTCCGGCTACTGAGAAGGCTGAGGTGGCAGGATCGCCGGAGCCCAGCAGGTGAGGCTGTGTGGCCGGGAGCGGCCACTGCACTCCAGTCTGGGTGACCGAGTGAGACTCCAACTCAAAAAATAAAATAAAATAAAATAAAATAGGGTAAGTGTTCAGCCATCTTATCAGTACATGACCTTCACCCAACCAACCAGGCACACCAGACCTGACCATCTTGCAGGCTGGAATGTGGATCTACCAGTGTAGTAAATCACAAAAACCATAGGGAATTACCCAAAACAGACATACTGTTCTAAGAAAAGTCTAAATGTAGTTAGTCAATAACTTTAATTATTTAGAAGGTCCTTGTGCCCATAGAAGGTAGATAGATGGTAATCAAAACTGGTGACTAGATACCTACAGCCCATCATTATTAGCTCATGGTTTGCTTAATTGTGGTAGTAAAAGTTAGAAAGCATCTTGTCAAAGGCAAGAATGTATCCTCTCTTAACGGACCCATGCTCATTCTTGAACATGCCTCTTTCTCTCTAATAAATCTGTCTTAAACAATATTAGGTCTCGCTCTAAAATATTTTTCTGTGGCTAAATCAGCCTACAGAGTATCACTCCACACCCACCTGGCACCACTTCTAGTTTCCAATGAGGTTGAACAACTTTACAGGCTCCTTTGTCTGATTTCCCTCCCTCCTAGCTCTTTGGGAGTCCCATGGAAGCCTCTGTCTTGCCCCCTCCCTGGCACCCAAAAGAGAGTATACCATATTGTCCTTTCCAAGGGCAGAACACTTTCCACACCATGGGGCTGAAATCTTCAGTGCCTTAGCAACACTGTCCAATAAAATGTTCTGTGATAATGAAAATGTCTCCCCCTACCTATCACCATACACAAAAATTAACTCTAAATGGATCAAAGACCTAAACGTAAAACCTCAAGCTATAAGAATCTTCGAGCCGG
The DNA here is from genome assembly GCF_000164805.1 of Carlito syrichta. Lineage (NCBI taxonomy): Eukaryota > Metazoa > Chordata > Mammalia > Primates > Tarsiidae > Carlito > Carlito syrichta. The sequence continues at coordinate 420,446 of NW_007252297.1, read as the reverse complement.
GTTTGGTGGCTCAGCCTATAAACCCACGCCTTTGGGAGGCTGAGGTGAGTGGATTGCCTGAGCCCACGGGTTCGAGACCTGCCTGGGTAACTTGGCGAGACCTCATTTCTACAATAAATCAAAAATTAGCCGGGCGTGGTAGCGCGCGCCTGTAGTTCCAGCTGCTTGTAAGGCTGAGGCGGAAGGATGGCCGGAGCCCAGCAGGTCGAGGCTGCAGTGGCCAGGAGCGGCCACTGCACTCCAGTCTGGGTGACAGAGTGAGACTCCAACTCAAAAAAAAAAAAAAAGAATCTTCGAAAATGCAAGAGACACCCTTGTGGAAATTGGAGCTGGCAACCAATTCCTATTCAGAACCCTAAAGGGCAATACCTTAAGAAATAAGATAGATAAGTGGGACCTCATCAAACTAATGAGCTTCTGCAAAGCCAAAGAAACCATCAAGAGAGCAGGGAGAGAGCCCACAGAATGGGAAAAAAATATTTGCCAACTGTATATCTGACAAAGGTCTAACAACTAGAATCTATGAACTCAAACACGCCAAAAGGAAAAAAACAGCCCCTTTAAAAAGTTGGCAAAAGACATGAATCGACACTTCTCAGAAGAAGATATATGAGCAGCCAACAGACACATGAAAAAGTGCTCAGCCTCACTCATCATTAGAGAAACGCAAATCAAAACCACATTGAGATACCACCTAACCTCAGTAAGAATGACCATCACTCATAAAACAAACAACAACAGACAGTGGCGAGGATGTGGAGAAAAAGGAACACTTCTACACTGCTAGTGGGAATGAAAACTACTGTAATCTCTTTGGAAGACAGTGTGGCGATTTCTGAAAGAACTAGAAATTGACCTTCCATATGACCCAGCAATTCCCCTATTGGGAACATACGTGGAGGAACTCAAATTATTCTACAAAAACAGATACCTGCACACGTATGTTTGTTGCAGCTCTATTCACAATAGCAAAAATGTGGAACCAACCATGTTGCCCATCGAAGCTGGACTGGATATAGAAAATGTGGTACATATACACAATGGAATATTATGCAGTCATAAAGAAGGACAAATGTATGGACTTCGCAGCAACTTGGATGGATTTGGAGTCGATCATACTCAGTCATCTATCACAGAAACAAAGAACAGGGTACCATATGTTCTCACTCATAAGCGGACCTTGAA
>NW_007252297.1:415783-419137 GCF_000164805.1 Carlito syrichta | reverse complement strand
GGGCATACCTCATCAACAAGGGTATCTGCATAATCAATGTTTGTATACCTAACCCTGAATTGTACCCCACATCTTTATAATATAATACTAATAATAAAGAAAATGTCGCTGGCCAGGCTCGGTGGCTCAGCCTGTAATCCCAGTACTTTGGGAAGCCGAGGCAAGTGGATTGCCTGAGCCTGCAGGTTTGAGACCCGCCCAGGCAACTTGGCAAGACCCTGCCTCGACAATAAATCAAAAATTAGCTGGGGCATGTTAGTGCGTACCTGTAATTCTAGCAACTTAGAAGGCTGAGGCAGGAGGATCACCTGTGTCCAGCAGGTCGAGGCTGCAGTGGCTGGGAGTGTGCTACTGCACTCCGGTCTGAACTAGAGTGAGACTCCAACTCAAAAAAACAAAAAGAAAGAAAAAGAAAATGTCTCTGTGCTGTCTAGTATTAGCCACCATACACCAAAGGATATTAAGCATTTAAAACATAGCTGGTGTGAATTTTTTTTTTTTTTTGAGTTGGAGTCTCACTGTTGCCCAGACTGGAGTGCAGTGGCCGCTCCCGGCCACCACAGCCTCGACCTGCTGGGCTCCGGCAATCCTTCCGCCTCAGCCTTCCACGTAGCTGGAACTACAGGCATGCGCTGCCATGCCCGGCTAAGCTGGTGTGAATTTTTTAAAATTATTTGTTTTTTACTAATTTAAATCTTCTTTCATTTTAAAATATATTTTTACCAGTATTAATTTTAAAAATTTTTTTTGAGTTGAAGTCTCACTCTGTTGCTGGGCTCAGGCCATCCGTCTGCCTCAGTCATCCAAATAGCTGGGACTATAGGTGTGTGCCACTACACTCAGCTAATTTTTTGACTTATTGTGGAGATGAGGTCTCACCATGTTGCCCAGGCTGTCTTAAACTTCTGGGCTCAGGCAATCCTTTTGCCTCGGCCTCCCAAAGTGCTGGGATTACAGGCATGAACCACTGCAGCCAGTCACCAGTATTAATTTAAATCTAGGTAGGCACTTGTGGCTAGTGGCTACCATTGGATAGAGCAACATAAAAGTTATTCCACTCTGTTCCTGTGTTTAGTCTAAGAGTCGTAACTTGTTCATAGTTCATTCAAAAAGCAATGGGCACCCATTTAAAACAAGGGAATAAATTTCTTGCAAAGCCTGAGCTATCCGTTTATCAGTTCCACCTACTTTTGGAATTTTTTTTTTTTGAATTGGAGTCTCACTCTGTCATGCAGGCAGAAGTGCAGTGGCACACTCGCAGCTACTACAACCTTGACCTGCTGGGCTCAGGTGATCCTTCCGCTTCAGCCTTCCAAGTAGCTGGACCTACAGGTGTGTGCCACCACACCCAACATTTTTTTTGGGGGCGGGGGTCTTTATTGTAAAGACTAGGTCTCGCCGTGTTCCCCAGGCTGGTTTCCAACTCATGGGCTCAAGCAATCCTCTCACCTCCACCTCCAAAGTGCTGGGATTATAGGCATGAGCCACCATGCCTGGCCTACTTCGGAATATTTGATGGTGATTTACAGGCACAGTAAAGAGGGTTTGTCAAATTTATTTCCATCTATAAAGACCATATTAACACTTTATATTATTTTTGAGTCAAGATCTTACTCTGTTGCCCAAGCAGTGTAGTGGCACAACCATGGCTTACTAGAGCCTCCAACTCCTGGGCACAAGCGACCCTCATGCATCAGCCTCCCATGTAGCTGGGACTACAGACACACACCACCATACCTGAATAATTTTTTTTTTTTTTTTAATTTTTTTGTAGAGTCGAGGTCTTGCTATGTTGCCTGGACTGGGGTCTCAAACCTCCGGGCTCAAGCGATCCTCCACCTCCCAAAGTGCTGAGATTATAGGTGTAAGCCACCATGCAAGACCATAGTCATACTTTAATTATACATAGAAGTACACATGTTGGAGGTAGGAAGAGAATGTGTTCTTTCATACTTGCACATAGTGTGTCTTGTCTCAAAGGAGAAAAAGTACCTTACATTTTTTTCTCTAGACACCTTCCTAGAATAGGCACTGAGAATCCTTTCCACCCTTTTTAACTCTAGCAGAGCCAGCCAAATCTTGAAGCAACCTAGCACTGGGGACAACTTAAGGACTCCATTAATTTTGGTTATAAAAGGTATTTTCCATACTTTCAAGTATCTTGCTTCCAAGCAACCTCTCTACTTTAAAGCTTGTTTGGCACACAAAAGCAAAATACAAACGCTTTTCTGCAGTGTCTCCTGAGAAACGGTCTAGAGAGATCTAATACCAATTCTGGCCCAATCATCATTGCCTCAAAAAATTATATACCTTATAAGTTTTCAGAACAGTGGGAGATTCTATGGTCCCGTCTAGGAGTGATACAACAGAATTTCGTATAAGGTACATTTAGAGTACAGCTCCCAAAGCCTTTGGCACTTAGCACATTGTTTTATAGGTAATTGTTTATGTTTCTGCCTCATCACTAGACTTTTCATCCTTTCATTTATGGAACAAATACTAAGCACCTGCCCTGTGCCACTCCTTGTTCTAGGTGCCGGGAGCAGAGCAGAGGACAAGACAGACAGGGCTCCCCATGAAATTTATTCTCCACAGGAGGGAAGCTGATAATAAACAAATAAACAAATATGCAAGATAATTTCAGATAGTGATAAGTGTTATGAAGAAAATAAAAATAGGGTAGTGTGACAGAGTGATGGAGGGGCTCCTTAGACCCTGTGGTCAAGAAAGGCCTCAGAAAAGTTTGAGCTGAGCTCTGAATACAGTGTTGCCAGCTCGGCAAAGCCAAGAACAGCCTAAGGTGGAAACAGATGGAAAGTCTGTATTTACCACTAGAGCAGGTTATTTCTTTCATTTTTTTTTTCTTTTTTTTTTTTTTTTTTTTTAGTTGTAGTCTCACTCTGTTGCCCAAGCTGGAAGGGTAGTGGCATGATCATGGCCACCACAGCCTCAACCTACTGGGCTCAGGTGATCCTTACTCTTCAGTCTTCCAATTAGCTGGAACTACAGGCCTGCGACACCGTGCCGGCTATATTTCTTTCCTTTTGACAATTGTATTCCTACTGCTTAACATAGTGCTTGGCTTTGACTAGTAATAATAACAACAATAAGTAACATTTGTAGGACAGATAAGTGTTTAAAATGTTTATTTGAATTATTTTGGTTAACTCTCACAAGACAAAAGCCACAGGAAGAAGTTAAGAGGTGCTAAATATCTTTCCCAAGGGCATCCAATAGATGAGGCAAAGCAAAGGCTGACCTTAACCCAGACTTCTGACTCAGAATCTAGATTTGTAGCCGGGCTTGGTGGCTCAGCCTGTAATTCCGCACCTTTGGGAGGCTGAGGTGAGTGGA
>NW_007252297.1:400248-415564 GCF_000164805.1 Carlito syrichta | reverse complement strand
AAAAAAAAAAAAAAAAAAAAAAAAAGGAAACTAGACTTGTAACTAACCAATGAGTCTCAGTAAGCACCAGCATCCGCAGTGCTTCCTAAAAATGTAGCTTTCAAGCATCAAGCCAAACCAGCTGAATTCAAATATCAGAGGGCAGGGACAGAAAAACTGAATTTTTAACAAGCCCTCTAGATGATTCTTATGCATATCAAAGGATAGGACCACTGTGGTTTGTAGAAAGAATAAATGAAACAAGTCCTCTGCTATTTGTATTCCGTTGCCCCACATCTTGCAAATTCCTAAGCCCCGGAATCTCTATAAATGCTGGTGTAACATATGCCGAGAAGGAAGAGACAAGCCATTGCTGGTTAAAGGTTGTTTTTTTTTGTTTTTTTTGAGTTGGAGTCTCACTCTGTCCCCCAGACTGGAGTGCACTGGCCGCTCCCGGCCACCGCAGCCTCACCTGCTGGGCTCTGGCGATCCTTCCGGCTCAGCCTTGCGAGTAGCCGGAATTACAGGCATGTGCTACCACGCCTGGCTGATTTTTTGATTTATTGTAGAGATGAGGTCTCACTACCCAGGCGGGTCTCGAACCCGCGGGCTCAAGCAATCCACTCACCTCAGCCTCCCAAAGGCACGGGATTACAGGCTGAGCCACCGAGCCCAGCCTAAAGGTTTATCAAAGAAAAGAAAAGAAAGTGGAGGGGGCTGGCTGGCTCTATAGAGAGAAACCAGCAAGCTAATTATAAAACCTCAGTCTTGGCTCATTGGGCTTTGAGAAGTAATTTTAGGGAGTTTTGGATTGGGAGTCAAGAAGTGGTTTTGGGATTTTGAGTTGTCAGTAGTCTGGCCTTCAAATGCAGATGTTGATACTGTTGAAGGTGGTTCTTATGGCCTTGGAGTGTAGATGTCCACGCTAAACCAGTCACACTTGTCTTTTATTTATTTTTTATTTTTTATTTTTTTTTGAGTTGGAGTCTCACTTAGTTGCCCAGACTGGAGTGCAGTGGCCGCTCCCGGCCACCGCAGCCTTGACCTGCTGGGCTCCGGCGATCCTTCCGCCTCAGCCTTCCAAGTAGCTGGAACTATAGGCGTGCACTACCACACCTGGCTAATTTTTTGATTTATTGTAGAGATGAGGTCTCGCCTGCCCAGGCGGGTCTCGAACCCGCGGGCTCAGGCAATCCGCTCACCTCAGCCTCCCAAAGGCGCGGGATTACAGGCTGAGCCACTGAGCCTGGCTCAACTGGTTTTCTTAAAGTCTTTATAATGACCAGCGTAACATTGCTACAAGAAAAGAGAATCTTCTGCATCTTACAGGAAGGCTAAAGAAAAATACCGCAATAAACCCCTCTGCACCAGCATTCTCTCACCCATCCTACATCACCCCTCAGTCTGGTTTTAACTAAAGGAACCATCTGAAATCTGACAGCTCCAGGGACATCAGATCCTGTTTACCAGTTCAAGTAAATGTTGTAGCCAGCCTCAAAATTTGGTTCCTCTATTGAGCAAGTCTGAAATGCTCTCAGGACCTCTAAGCTAAGCAAGCCATCTTACCTTACAGGCCCCCAAACCCATATAACTAAAGTAAACCCAGCATTATAGCTTAGTCCTTCAACTGCTATCCTCCAAACAGAAGAAGACCTGATGTTGAACCACATTTTCTTTCTTTCTTTCTTTCTTTTTTGAGTTGGAGTCTCACTCCGTCGCCCAGGCTGGAATGCCATGGCACACTCACGGCCACCCCAGCATTGACCTGCTGGGTTCTGGCACTCCTCCTGCCTCAGCCTTCCAAGTAGCCAGAACTACAGGTGCGCGCTACCACGCCTGGCTAATTTTTATTTATTGTGGAGACAAGGTCTCACCAAGTTGCCCAGGTGGGTCTCAAACCCATGGGCTCAGGCATTCCACTCACCTCGGCCTCCCAAAGTGCGGGGATTACAAGCTGAGCCACTGAGCCCGGCCTGAGCAACATTTTCACTGGAAACTAAGTTGGGGCCAGAGTCAACCCCAGAGCAGAGGAATGCCCCATCTTGGTAGATGTCACACAGATTTAGGGTTCCCAGATAAAATAGAAGACTCCAGTTATGTCCTAAATACTGCATGACACATATGTATTCTAAAAAAGTATTTGTTGTTTATCTGAAATTTAAGTTTAACTAGGTGTCCTGATTTTTATTTTTTATATCTGGCATCCAGGGTCGTCGTGGTGTGTCGTGTTCCCCCCCCCGCTTTTTGTTTTTAGTTGGAGTCTCATTCTGTTGCTCAGGCTAGAATACAATGGCACACTCACAGCCACTGCAGCCTCGACCTGCTGGCTGCCGGGCTCAGGTGATCCTTCCACCTCAGCCTTCCAAGTAGCTGGAACTATAGGCATGCGCTCCCATGCCTGGCATATTTTTTGATTTATGGTAGAGACCAGGTCTCACCAAGTTGCCAGGCTGGTCTCAAATTCCTGAGCTCAGGCAATCCAAAGTGCCTCAGCCTCCCAAAGTGCTGGGATTATAGCTTGAGCCACCATGCCCAGTCATCCAGGCCCTTTGTAGGAGCAACCCTTGGTGTTGTCTCCCCCACAAACATCCTATTAGAAGGAACATCAACAAGGGAAGATTTCAGGGGGAGAAAGCTATATAATAGGAAGCCCAGAGAGTGTGTGTGAGCGTGTAGGAGTGTTTCTGTCACTTTGTGTGTGTGTGTTAGTTGGAAGTCTCACTCTGTCACCCAGCCTGGAGTGCAATGGCATGCTCACGGCCACCACAGCCTCGACATGCTGGGTTCAGGCGATCCTTCTGCCTCATCTTTCCAAGTAGCTGGAACTACAGGCTTGTGTCATCATCCCCGCTAATTTTTTTATTTATTGCAGAGACGAGGTCTTACCAAGTTTCCCAGGCTGGTCGTGAACCCACGGGCTCAGGCAATCCTCTCGTTTCTACCTCTCAAAGTGCTGGGATTACAGCCGCGGTGTCTCGCTTTTTAATTATGAGAGAGCGGAGGGCTGCTGGAGCCCCTGTGAAGAAATCATCTTTTTGTTTGTTTTTTGAGTTGGAGTCTCCGAGACTCTGTCATCCAGGCTAGAGTGCAGTGGCGCGCTCAAGGCCACCGCAGCCTCCACCTACTGGGCTCAGGTGATCCTTTCACTTCAGCCTTCCAAGTAGCTGGAACTACAGACACGAGCCACCATGCCCAGCTAATTTTTTGATTTATTATAGACACGAGGTCTCACCATGTTGCCCAGGTTGGTCTCCAACCTGCGGGCTCAGGCAATCCTCTCACCTCCGCCTCCCAAAGTGCTGGGATTACAGGAGTGAGTCGCTCCTGTTTTTGTTTTTTGGTTTTTTTAAAGTAGTACCTATCTCCCTCACCGTCCCCCAAATGTGTGACCAGGATTACTGTCCTATTTGTGAGCCACCCCCACCCCCAGAGGCATCTCTGCCTGGACACATGCCAGTAATGGAAAGCATAACAAGAAGAGCCCAAAATCAATCTGTCTTGTTTCACCTGCCACTGGTCACCGAGCTGCCCCAGGCGGGCGCTCAGAGCCTCCCCTGGCTCCTGGGAGCCCCGCCTACTGCCCGCGCTGGCCACGCCCCTTTGTTATCCGATACTTTTCTGGGTCAGCTGGTGCTGGCGTCAGGCGGAGGGATGGGCTGGCTCGCCTTGACCCGGCAGGGCTTGTTTACTATGGCTGATGATCTGGAGCAGCAGTGAGTTAATCCTGCCTTTTTCTTTCTTTCTCTCTCTCTGATCCTGGGACTGTCTGTGGCCGAGGAACAGTTTTAGACACCTTCCTTCCTGCCTGTTCTTCTCCAGGTCGGCTTCCGGGGAGGGCTGGGGGTGGCGTTTGCTGGCTTTGCTTTCGCCCAGCGGAGGCAGCGGCAGAGCCTGGGGGGCGATGGTAGATGAGCTTGCCTGCAGCTTGGTGACTCTGGCTTTCCTCGTTAATCTTTGTGATGGTCGCTCATTGTCTTCCAGCTGCTGTGCTCAGGGATGAGATGTAGTGGGAATGTGTGAGATGCCCCCAAAGCAAGCTTGTGGGCCGCGGGTGCGGGGGCAGCAGCCTGGCGTGCTCGTCTCTACTTGCCCCAGGATAATAGTTGTGGGTGTGAAAAGAGTCTCCTCCTTCAGCCCCAAAGGATAAGGTGTGGGCAGAAAGAAAAGAGGTCTCCACCGCGTTGGGACGGCTTGCAAGTTTAGCTCTTGCCCACCGAGACACGTATACCCACGTGATCCTAGTTGGTAATGCTTTTTAAATCATCATAACAGCATGCTTAATGCGGTAGTTTCAGAATTTGAGCTATTGGGCTTTGTTACCACTGTCTCAAGGGCATCAGGTTTGGGATGCCACCTGTAGGTGGTGTGACTAGCAGTTCACAATCTGATAGGAACAAAGAGAAGTTCCTTCCAGAAGAATGACTCAGCTCCCAGCCAAGCCTTGGTTTCACCAGAGCAGGGCCCTTCCTGGACCCAGTTCTCCCTCTTTTCAGACCTGCAGAACTGGAAAACCTGGGAAACTAATTAGCTTTATGACAGTAATAAATGGCTTCCTGGGCTTGAAGTAACTTCCCAGTAGAATGTTGCTTTCTAAGGTGACTTTCCCAAGAGGAAATTGACAAAGCCTAAAATGACTTAGGGAAGCAGAATATTAGAGCTGGAAGAGATGCAGGTAAGTTCTGCTTCTTTTTACAAATGAAGCTGGTGTCCTTAGAAATTAGGAGACTTGACCAAAATCACAGAGGTCTAGAGCAGGATTCCCTCACAGCACAGAACTTCATCTGCTTCACCCCAGTCAGGATGGAAGAGACCACCCTGGCCGGGCTAAGTTCATGGCCAAGTGGCTTCTCCGCTCCTTGCCTCAATGTCCCACTCCAGCCCTTAACCTCCCTGATGACATGGAGCACATACAGTGTGCCAGTTACCATTTCCAGTGCTTTGTCTATAACATTTTTTAGTGAAGAAGAGAGACAAAGTAACTATCCAGCCAAGGAATGCCTGCTGAGCTGCAGCCCCCGGCGCTGTTCCTAGGGACAGCACTTCTGAGCTCTGCTTTGGGCAGTTACAGGGCAATGTGGGTCCTGATGTTATTATCGGATTTGTTGCAGTCTCTGATTTGGAGACAAATGTGTCTTTTAAGACTGTCAAAGCCTTTGGGAGGCTGAGGAGGGAAGATTGCTTGGCCCTAGGAATTTGAGGTTACAGTGAGCTATGATTGAGCCACGACTCCAGCCTGGGCGACAAACAAGACCCTGTTCCTAAAAATACACACATGAATACATACATACATACATACTGGCAAAATCCTATGGTCTTGGTCCTCATGCTTCAGGCCCACAAGGAATTCCAGTAGAGTATTATAAACGTTCTCAATCTCCCCAGGATTAGAATGACGGAGGCTGACGACTCTCATCTGACTAAAGCCATTGATGTACCACTCCCAGCTGCAACCCCAGTTTTTCTAGAGCTGCTACACGCAAAACACTAGAAATCCAGACAGCTTATGATTTAGCTAGGGGGAAAGTTTACTGGGAGTTTATCTTGAGTTAAGCATTCTTTTCTGTGCTTTAGATATGTTTGATCCTTATAGCAACCTTATAAGGTAGATACTACTATTACCTCCTTTTTATTTATTTATTTTATTTTATTTATTTATTTTTTTTGAGTTGGAGTCTCACTCTGTCGCCCAGACTGGAGTGCAGTGGCCGCTCCCGGCCACCGCAGCCTCGACCTGCTGGGCTCCGGCGATCCTTCCACCTCAGCCTTCCGAGTAGCCGGAATTACAGGCGCACGCTACCACACCCGGCTGATTTTTTGATTTATTGTAGAGATGAGGTCTCGCTGCCCAGGCGGGTCTCGAACCCGCAGGCTCAGGCAATCCACTCACCTCAGCCTCCCAAAGGCGCGGGATTACAGGCTGAGCCACCGAGCCCGGTTTATTACCTCCTTTTTAAAGATGAGGAAGCTCTGACACAGAATGGCTAGATAATGTACCCACAGTCAAATTGCTGGTAAGTGACAGTGCTAAAAATAAAACTCTAGCCTTCTGGCTTTAGATCACACCTCCCTTCAGAAAACAGAAAAGTGTAAAAGTGTGGCTATGTTCCGTATTTGTGTATAGCTTTGAAAAGACTGGAAGGTCCAAAGAGGAGATAATGAGAAACCTGGATCTGAGATCTGGGTTCTAATTCTGGTTCTTTTTTCTAACTTGCTGTATGACCTCTCTGGGCATCAGTTTGCTCATCTGTAAAACAAAGATATTAGACTAGATGATTTGTAAAGAAACATCCTAATCTAAAATTCTGTGCTTCAAATGCTGCACAAGATGCCCAGTGTGTGCCAAGGGGGTTGGTAGTGGTTCCCTTCGTTCCCCCATCCCTAGAGTGCCCCTGCCTTGACTGTGCCAGTGTTCACTGGCCTTTCCTATAGCTGTTGCTGTCTGTCCTTTAATCTCCTTCACCCAGGCAGAGTTCAAGAAAAGAGAAATTATTGGCCGGCTCGGTGGCTCAGGCTGTAATCCTGCGCTTTGGGAGGCCAAGGTGAATGGATTACCTGAGCCTGCGGGTTCGACACCCCCCTGGGCAACTTGGAAAGACCTCATCTCTACAATAAATAAAAAAATCAGCCGGGTGTGGTAGCACGCGCCTGTAAGTCCAGCTCCTTGGAAGGTTGAGGCAGAAGGATCGCCGGAGCCCAGCAGGTCGAGGCTGCAGTGGCCGGGAGCAGCCACTGCACTCCAGTTTGGGTGACAGAGTGAGACTCCAACTCAAAAAAAAAAAAGAAAAGAAAAGAAATATCATATGAGATGGAAAGAATAACAAAAACTGTCATTTCATTGAGCATCTATTTTGTGCAGGGCACCTTACAGGTTTCCTGACATATGTAGATGCTCAAAGACAGGTTATTTAAGGAACTAAAGCATTCTACTCATCAGTAATAGTGCTGTTACTATATCCAGGAGTTTTGTGGGTATTAAATTCCTAAACTAGTGCCTTTAACCTCTTGCAATGACTTAAAGAAGACACTGGGTATGAAGGAAAAAGCAGAATGGGTTATCTGTTTTACTTCCTGCTGTGGGAGGTGAGGGCATAGGTGAGCATTCTACTTATCTTACAATCCAGAAAATAAGACCAAAGGCAACCTCTGCCCTATCAATGAGCTATATATAGCAGGACTTGAACCCAGGCTGCTTCCTGCCTGTCCCATTTCCACGTTCAGACCTGGACTGATTGATTACCTGAGAGCTCAACTGGGCACTGGCAATGCTCTCCACTTTTAGAGGCTTGGAAGAGAGTGCATACAAACTCCAGTGCCCTGCCAGGAGGGCAGATGGCGAGAGAATTTGTCCTGACCTTAAGGAACAGCTGGTCCTGGGGATGGCAAATAATAACTGAAACATTAGCTAAAAGTTGCTTCCTCTCCCCTCTTTAATCTCCTTGAACATAAATTATAACCAGTGACAAAGGGAAGTTATAAAGCTGAAATGAGATAAGCAGTGTGAAAAAACCTTGTAATCTGTGAAGAATTGTACACATGATGTTCTGAATATCTGTTGAAACAAGGGGCATGTTGTTAATAGCCTTTTACCGGAGAAGAGTAACAGTCTATCAGACAGCTAGGGAATGCTGACTGCCATAGTGGAAAGTTCTCCTGATAACTCTTGTAACTCTCAGCAAGGCTGAGGGCATCAGTGTTGCTAACTAATGCCTCTGGTCTCCTCCTCTCAGGCCTCAAGGCTGGCTGAGTAGCTGGCTGCCTGCTTGGCGCCCCACTTCTATGTCTCAGTTGAAGAATGTGGAAGCCAGGATCCTCCAGTGTAAGTAGAAAGGACAGCTTGCCCCACCTTCCTCATCTCTACGATAAGACAAAAAATTAGCTGGGCACGATGGCGCATACCTGTAGTCCCAGCTACTCAGGAGTTTAGGGCAGAAGGATCGCCTAAGCCCAGAAGGATGCAGGATCTGCCCAGAGCCAGGCACACTGAGCCTACTGATCCCTGATGAACAGTGCTAGGAATGGAAGGAAAGGATATGGGTGATTTGAGGGAAGAGATTCTCACAGAGGGCACCATATTCTATGATGGTGGCTCATCACCTTCTCCCTATCCATGGGAAAGTTCCTGCTACATCCTACATCTTTACCTCAAACCCTACATCAGCCAAGTGCAGTGGCTTTTGGGAGGTGGAAGCGAGAGGATTCCCTGAGCCCAGGGATTCAAGACTAGCCTGGGCAACTTGGTGAGACCTCATCTCTACAATAAAACAATAAATTTAAAAAAAAAAAAATTAGCAGGGCATGGTGGCATGTGCCTATAGTCCCTATAGACTACTAGGAAGGCTGAGGTGGAAGGATTGCCTGAGTCTAGCAGGTCAAGGCTATGGTAGCTGTAAGTGAGCCACTGCACTCCAGCCTAAGCAACAGAGTGAGATTCTGACTCAAAAAAAGAAACAAAAACCTCTATACCAATGCAGATTACCACCACAAACATATACATTCTCCCCCTCCCTCCTTCCTTCTCTCTCATTCCCCTCTTGTTCTTTCTCTCTTTCTCTAACCACACAAGCATCTTGTAGATTTACTATCTACCTACCCAAGGTGGATGTGGAGGCTGAGGCAAGAGGACTGCCTGAGCCCACGGGTTCAAGACCAGCCTGGGCAACTTGGCAAGACCTCATCTCTGCAATAAGACAAAAAGTTAGCTGGGCATAATGGCACATGCCTGCAGTCCCAGCTCTCTAATATTACTGTTACCTGTGGGCTGCCTGGTTTGGGCCCACCACCTATCTGGCCACCACGGTAGGTTGCAGTTTGCATCCCGCCTCTCGTGGGCACTGTTATGTCAGGGCATGGTATGCCCTGAGCAGCAGGAACCACTCACTCAAACAAGACCCTGGTGCCAGGTCTCTTCAGGTATCCCATACAATCTTCCCCACCACTCCCCATGTGGCTACCCTCTCTCTTTTGGGTCTAGGGAGGTACAACCACAGCTTTCAAGCCTCTGTCCAGGATCCAGGCTACTTCACCCAGGCAACTCTGCCTGTGACTATTCTCACACAAGCAGAGCAAGCACTGCCCTACCTCAGTCCTTAAGGCTCAGTCCACACCTACCAGCCCCTCTGCTAGGCTGGGCCACAGTTCTGCCCATCTGTCAAGTCCCAAGCACACACAGCTTCAAGAGTGAAGAATGTAAGAGTTCTTGTGTCAATAGTGTCACTACCACCCTGGACTCAAAGGGAGCCAGGCACACATCCTTGAGGAATAAGACAGCCTTTCTTCTTATCTACATTCTCAGTGGTCTACAAATTGCGCCGCCTGGAGTTGAATTCTTTAGGGTGTATAGTGTTAAAAAAAAAAAGTTACTCTGGCTGGGTGCAATGGCTCATGCCTGTAATCCCAACAATTTGGGAGGCCAAGGCAATAGAACTGTCTGAGCCCAGGGGTTCAAGACCAGCCTGGGAAACTTGGCAAGACCTCATCTCTACAATAAGACAAAAAATTAGCTGGGCATGATGGCGCATACCTGTAGTCCCAACTACTCGGGAGTTTAGGGCAGACGGATTGCCTAAGCCCAGAAGTTCAAGTCTGCGGTAGCCATGTTCATGCAACTGCATTTCAGCCTAGATGATAGAATAAAACTCTGACTCAAAAAAAAAAAATTCTGGCCAGGTGTGTTGGCTCATGCCTGTAATCTCAGCACTTTGGGAGGCCAAGGCAAGAGGATTGCTTGAGACCAGAAGTTTAAGACTAGCCTAGGCAACATAGTGAGACCTCATTTTTACCAAAAAAAAAAATCCAAAAAATTAGCTAGGTGTGGTGTCAGGAGCCCAGGTACTCAGGAGGCTGAAGCATAAGGATCACTTGAGTTCAGGAGGCCATGAGCCGTGATCGTACCACTGCACTCCAGACTGGGCACAGAGTGAGACCCCAATTCAAAAGACAGAGAGAGAGAGAGAGAGAGAGAGAGAGAGAGAGAGAAGGAAGGAAGGGAAAGGGAAAGGAAAAGGAAAGAAAAAAAGTTATTCTGCCATATTAAATCAGTAAGGATGGTCATTCAAGACTATTACAATAGGAGAGAGAGAGATCAGGCTCAACTCTGAATACAAGGACAAGTGGGGATTTACAACCAACGAATAGAGAGGGGGTCATTGGAAAAGTACAAGAGGAGACTTGAAAGATAAAGGGAACTTTTGCCAAACTGACTTAACAGGATCCTGGCTAAAGGAAGGTCAAAGGTGGGGAATGAGGCACTTGATCAGACATAAAGGATGAGGGGCTTCTTACTAACTGACTTAGTATGACTTACTAATCCCGACGTAGCAGGATTCTTTGCTAAGTCTGGGCTAGACAGACTGAAGACAGAACAGGGCCAAGGTCAAAAACTGCTTAAGAAGGAGACTGAGAGGAGCTTGCCTAAAGTTTAGTCAAGGAGAGAATCTTTGTCAGTGGTCAGAAGGCTATGGAAGGAAAGACCTGAGGGAGATTAGGAAGGGTTTGGGAGCAGAGAGAGAAATCTGAAGGATGGCAGGTAATCCAGGCAAAATGATGACACTGCCAGGAAGCAATCATGTTGATTTACTCTGGGATTCTCCCCTCCCCAGGTCTCCAGAACAAATTCCTGGCCAGATATGTGTCCCTCCCAAACCAGAACAAGATCTGGACAGTGACCGTGAGCCCCGAGCAAAAGGACCGCACCCCCCTGGTGATGGTGCATGGCTTCGGAGGCGGCGTGGGCCTCTGGATCCTCAACATGGATTCACTGAGTGCCCGCCGCACACTGCATACCTTCGACCTGCTTGGCTTCGGGCGAAGCTCAAGGCCAGCGTTCCCAAGGGACCCGGAGGGGGCTGAAGATGAGTTTGTGACCTCGATAGAGACGTGGCGGGAGACCATGGGGATCCCCAGCATGATCCTCCTGGGGCACAGCTTGGGAGGATTCCTGGCCACTTCCTACTCTATCAAGTACCCTGAAAGGTAATGAGGAGCTGCCCATCCCTCGAGACCTAATGCCTCACCTTGCTGGGAACCTTCCAGTGTTCATTTTCAATAGGTCTGTCCTTCCCAGGCGATTTAAGGGGCGATGGCACCTCCAAGAGAATACAGTGTGTCTTCTCTTTCCTCCTTTAATGTAGAGTTAAACACCTCATTTTAGTGGACCCGTGGGGCTTCCCTCTCCGGCCGACTGACCCCAGTGAGATCCGTGCACCCCCAACCTGGTTCAAGGCCGTGGCATCTGTCCTAGGACGTTCCAATCCACTGGCTGTTCTTCGGGTAGCCGGGCCCTGGGGTGAGTAGCCTGCAGATGAAGAAACTGTCTCCTTAAACCACGGCTGCCCCATTCTAGAAGCCCCACTACATTTGCCCCAGTTACTCATGCAAAGTGAGAATCAACCTAGCATTGTTATTTAAAGCTGCTAATCTGGACCAGATCACTTTGCTTGAGATTTCAGAAGGTTCTTTTTATCCCTTCATCTTCATGGAAAAAGCTTTCCTATGCAAGGCACAGATGGAGCAGAACAGCTACCCCATGACTTGGCTAGACCCCAAGAGAGAGGCAAGGGCTGTGAGGTGACTCTTCCTCTGCGATATGTGTGAGTTTTTATGACAAACTGTTGGTGATTTGGGCGCAGTAACTACCACTGGATCCCATCTCTGTGGCTCACTCAGCACCTGCAACAGGGAGGGGTCAGAACCTCCAACATAACCCACAGTGGCAGGCAAACCTCTCTGAACTATGCCTGCCCCAGGCAAGTACCACATCTTTATCTACTCTGTCACCTAGCACGGAGTAGCTGTCAGAAAATTCTATGGGTAAAAGGGAGGAAAGGAGATGGTGGTCAGGGGAAGCAAGCCATGATGATAGTTTCAGAAGCTCCAGCCTCCTGACTTCACACACACCCTTGCCTGCTAGAGAGCTTTTTACTCCAATGAAGTGAAAAGCAGATTCCCTTTATGGAAAAGGTTGGTAAGCCCTGTCTTGTACTGATGGCTTATGTCTATATAGTGATGTTCAGTAGCCAATTACTATGAGTTAATTGCTAGTGGCTAAATAAGAGTTATCTCTCTAGGCCCTTCAAGAAAAACAGAATGGCTCTCTCCAGAGAGCCAAAATGAGTATTTCAGTAGAAGGTAGGAGTTTAGGAGTTCTGAGAAAAAGGAAGGTTAACAAGAGACATGGGTGCCAAGGGAAATTAAGTAGGCAGAGGACTGACCTTCTCGGGTTCCCAGCACTGTGGACTCCAACAGACTCTGTACGGTCTTTTTTCAGGGACAAGCCATGCTCAAGCCACTCTCCAGTTTTCTGGCCTTGCATCTGGCATTAGAGCTATTATGGGGCAGTTGGCTGACAGACATGGAGGATTGTACCAGGAAGCAGGCCCAGGCCCATGCCCACGGACATCCTCCCTGTACTTCCCCAGCCACTTCTCAACTCCTCACCTCCTTACTTCTCACAAGTAGAATACCAGAAGAAAGAAAGAGATGGGAAGCTGATCTGTAGGCCCAATTTTTGCAGTCTGTTTTTGCTTATATGTATACCATAAAGAGAGGTGAAAGGAACAGATTG
Source organism: Carlito syrichta (assembly GCF_000164805.1). NCBI lineage: Eukaryota > Metazoa > Chordata > Mammalia > Primates > Tarsiidae > Carlito > Carlito syrichta. The sequence continues at coordinate 403,023 of NW_007252297.1, read as the reverse complement.
TTCTAAAACAGTGCCCTGAGTCTGACATGCCAGTGTTGTTAAGTTCACCTCTCCAGTATTCTATTACAGGCCTGTAAATGAGAGGGCTCTTGGGAGGTGGTCTGGTTTCATCCACTACTATTAGAAGATTAAAAGGCCACAAGGGTCTCAGGGAGAAAGAGAACATAGGTCAGACTGTAAAAGAAGAGCATCTAAATGTAGACTCTGGGGGAGCTTGTGATCCTTGGAGGGAAAGATCTTGGAACTTCATTGAACTGAAAATAACCCGGTTCCTCAGTGATGTTAGGCTGTCTCTAAATTCTTTGGTAACCAACTGACACTGTCATTTGAAGTCATCTAGAGCTTCCCAATAGACTTCTGCACTCTTTCTGCCACTGTCATATTAAATGTATAAAGCATGGCTCAGCCTGTAATCCCACGCCTTTGAGAGGCTGAGGTGAGTGGATTGCCTGTGCCTGAGGGTTCGAGGCCCCCTGGGCAGGGAGACCTCATCTCTACAATAAATCAAAAAATCAGCCGGGCGTGGTAGCGCATGCCTGTAATTCCGGCTACTTGGAAGGCTGAGGAGGAAGGATCGCCGGAGCCCAGCAGGTCGAGGGTGCGGTGGCCGGGAGCGGCCACTGCACTCCAGTCTGGGCGACCGAGTGAGACTCCAACTCAATAAATAAATAAATAAATAAATGTATAAAGCAAGCAAATGCTTAAGAGAAATGTTTGGTTAAAGTCATTAAAGCATACACAGGCAGGAGTCTTAGCCCTCACTCTTCCCAAACTGGCCACTCTCTGTTTTTCTGTCTTCTCCCAGGGCCTGGCCTGGTGCAGCGATTCCGGCCAGACTTCAAGCGCAAGTTTGCAGACTTCTTTGAAGATGATACCATATCAGAGTATATCTACCACTGCAATGCACAGAATCCCAGGTGAGGATGGCTCCTCAGGCCAGCTCCAGGTAGAGGGTTTGGAAATTAAACTCTAGCTGCTAGAGTTCTGTGCTTTAATTCTTCTTTCACAGAGCTATCGTTTGGTTAGGGGAACACAGACACCTGCAGGCTTGATCATTTCCAGAGAATTCCCCAGGGATAGACACAAAGTAATGTAGAAGATAACAGATTAATTAAATATGCTCTCCCTGTCTCTAGAGGAAAGCCCTTCTCTTCTCTACAGATAGGCAGTTGGTTGGATGGGCAAGAGTCTAGAAGACATGTTAAAAGATCTTTATTTTTTTTATTTTATTGTTTCAGTCTCACCCTGTCGCCCAGGCTGGAGTGCAGTAGCCTGCTCATGGCCACCGCAGCCTCGCCCTGCTGGGCACAGGTGATCTTTCCACTTCAGCTTTCCAAATAAAAAGGTCTTTTTTAAAAGACTAAAAAAGTGATATAAACTTGGTATTTTTTAAAAGGAAAAGAAAGAAATTTTATCCTGTCCCAGACCTGCAGTCCCCAAATCTCATTATTTCCAGTCTAAGGTATCACAACCTGTCATTTCTTCAAGGGCCATCCTGTACACATGTGATTTCTTTTTTTCTTTTTTCTTTTCTTTTTTTTTTTTCTTTTTTATGAGTCAGAGTCTCACTCTGTTGTCCAGGCTGGACTGCAGTGGCATGATCACAGCTGTCACAGCCTTGACCTGCTGGGCTCAGGAGATCTTTCTACTTCACCCTTCTGAGTAGCTGGGACTACAGGCGTGCATGTAAAAAACGTGCCCGACTAGTTTTTTGTTTTGTTTTTTTGTTTGTTTGTTTTTTTTGAGTTGGAGTCTCACTCTGTCACCCAGACTGGAGTACAGTGGCTGCTCCCGGCCCACCGCAGCCTCGACCTGCTGGACTCCAGTGATCCTTCCGCCTCAGCCTTCCAAGTAGCTGGAACTATAGGTGCGCGCTACCACGCCCGGCTGATTTTTTTTTTTTTATGTATTTATTGTAGAGATGAGGTCTTGCCAAGTTGCCTAGGCGGGTCTCGAACCTACGGGCTCAGGCAATCCACTCACCTCAGCATCCCAAAGGCACGGGATTACAGGCTGAGCCACCGAGCCCGGCTCCGACTAGTTTTTTTTATTTATTATACAGATAAGTTCTCACCAAGTTGCCCAGGCTGGTCTTGACTCCTTGGGCTTAGGCAATTCTCTCGCCTCTGCCTCCCAAAGTGCTGGGATTACAGGCATGAGCCACCATGCCTGACTGAGCATGCATTTTAAAATGTAGTTACATGCACTTTGAAATGACTTATCATTAGGACAGAAATTCCTTTGCATCTTTTAGAGATTTGAGAGTATCCCCAGAACTTTGATAAGTTCCTATCTGTGGCTCCTGACTTAGACAGCAGGCCCCACAAAGTCACTGATCTAAAGTCTTGGGCATGCTGATGGCCAGGGAAATAATCTTTTCCTACAAGTGTCCTGTAAGCGACTGATACCATGAGGCTATGCTGGTGGTACCGCCTTTGTGAAGGCCTCACCCCGAGCTGCTGGGAGACCTCTCAGGGGAACAGGGTCATCAACCTACCTCTTTCCAATCCTGTCAACGTCACCAATTGTGAACCCAAAGCCATGAGTAATGTGGGGATTCCCATTCCAGCAGCACTGTCTGAACAATAGCCTCGAACCCAGACAGCTTTTGGAAGTGTGGGATCTCTGTCCAGCATTCCACATGAACTCATTGAAGAACCTCCAGTTGATTGAAGAACCTTGGTGAAACAGTAGTTTAGAAACTCTCAGCCGGGCTCGGTGGCTCAGCCTGTAATCCCGCACCTTGGGAGGCTGAGGTAAGTGGATTGCCTGAGC
>NW_007252297.1:396593-399291 GCF_000164805.1 Carlito syrichta | reverse complement strand
TTGAGGCGGAAGGATCACCGGAGCCCAGCAGGTCGAGGCTGCGGTGGCCGGGAGCGGCCACTGCACTCCAGTCTGGGCCACGCCAAGTGTTAGGCAGATGGTGAATGTGAAGGAATTGCACCGAGCCACATTCCTTCCCTGTTGTGGCGCCTTTCCTCTGAGTGAGACTCCAACTCAAAAAAAAAAAGCGGGGGGGAAGAAATGAATCAATCCTCATATCCTATTTCATTCTTGGATAGTTATTAGTGCCATGGGGTTTTTCACAAGTGCGTTCCTTCTATCTCTTCTGTGATAGGATATCTTTGGCTTTTCAGTCATCTCCTAATCCTACCGATGTTTAATAAGTTCAGTGCTGGACTTTGGGAGGAATACAAAGATGACTAAGACACTAGTACTTTAAGAGTACTGAAGAGTAATTGCTTCACCTTGTTTTGCTTCTTTCAGTGGTGAGACAGCATTCAAAGCCATGATGGAATCTTTTGGCTGGGCCCGGCGCCCCATGCTGGAGCGAATTCACTTAATTAGAAGAGATGTGCCCATCACCATGATCTATGGCGCCAACACTTGGATAGATACCAGCACAGGAAAAAAGGTGAAGATGCAGCGGCCCGATTCCTATGTCCGAGATATGGTATGTTGGGCCACCCAAGGAGTGGAGGTTGGGGTGGAAATGCCATGAATTGAATACCAACACATGTTGATTGACTCTCAGTCAGCTCTCAGTCTTGGAGTAGACAAGGGTGATCAAAGAAATGGTGAGACAGTGGCCAGGTGCAGTGGCTCAAGCCTGTAATCCCAGCACTTTGGGAGACGGAGGCGAGAGGACCAGCCTGGGCAACTTAATGAAACCTCGTCTCTACAATAAACCAAAACATAAGCCAGGCACAGGAACATGCACCTGTAGTTCCAGCTACTGGAAGGCTGAGGTAGCTTCCTAGTGCTGGGAATAAAGGGCCATCCTGCTCTGGTGGGTCCTCTCTCCACAGGAGATTGAGGGTGCATCGCACCACGTCTATGCTGACCAGCCACACATCTTCAATGCTGTAGTAGAGGAGATCTGCGACTCAGTTGATTGAGCTGCGCTCTCTAGAGGAAGAGGAGAAAGCCAGAGAGTCGCTCTCGCCTCCCTGTCTGCTTACTCACCCCCTCTGTCCTTTCCTCACCAACTAACATGTGCCAGCCAGGCAGTCTTGGGCTGTCCCCAGGACAGGACCACAGTGAAAAAGAACACTCCTGACCCTATGCTGAGGGCTGGAGGCAGAAGCCACAAGAGGCCTTGAGTGCCCCATCCTGGGGAAGAACATAAAGGGTTGCACAATGCCACCCATCCTCTCCATGCCAAGTGTTACCCAGATGGTGAATGTGAAGGGATTGCACCAAGCCACATTCTTTCCCTGTTGTGTCGCCTTTCCTCTGAGCAAAGGAGAGATCTCAGTGGCCTTTCCTAGCTCTGGAGTGTTTGTGGGGGTAGGTTCCATGCAAGAACATCTTCCTTTTTCTTCACTCCCTCACCCCCATCCTATGCCAGTTCCATCCAGGGTCTGGTTGGGACCAGTTCCCACTTTACCAAGAGTGGGTCCTGGAGCTCCCTTTACCCGAAGAGTCCCTTCCAAAGCCCTCACTGACAAATGAAGAAACGGGCCAAGGTGGGACATGGCTGGCCCATGGTGACACAGTTTTGTGTGATGTGAGTCCTGGCAGAGTCAAAGCTAGAACCCAGGTGTGCTGACACCCAGTGCTTATTGCACGCTTAATTTGCTAAGGTTCGTGGCAGGTGCCATTGCCGTGGGGCTGGCCCTGCTCACTGGTCAAGGATAAACCCATCCCTGCCCCACGTTCTGGCCCCATTATGCAGGGTTGCTGTTGTCCTGCCCTGTGCCTCAGCCCTGGATGCCTAAGCTGGGGACATCAAGTGCTTCCTCCCTTGCCCCATCTGCCTCAACTAGAGGCCTGTGAGCCTCCATCTGTGCCTTGGGCCCTATAGCCCCACTTGTAGTGTAGAGCAAAGGTGTCCCCTGGTGGAGAGAGGGGAGAAAGGCCCTTCAACCCCAGGGCCATGTCTGGGTTCTCCTTGCCCACAGTATCTGCAGCGTTCTGCTACCAGCCCCCAGGGCTGAGGTCCCCCACGATCCCCTGCCCATGGTCCAGTGAGGAGCTTCAAGTCAGCAGTTCCCTGTCCTCATCAGCCACAGGGTGATTCCTACTGCATGACCCTCTGTCGCTGCCGTCTGTTCCCATGGTTTTCCGCTCATCCCACCCCTGACCTACTGGTCAATCCTCTTCCCGGGGTTGTTTCAGGGGCTGCTCTGAGGTTCTAGGCAGTAGGCTGGGCCTGGCCCCCGAACCAGCACAGCTCCTGCCTACTCCCTTACTTTTGTAAAGTCAACCCTTCACTAGAATAGTATTAACTCCTGGTGCTTTGTACTACTGGTCCAGCTGCCTTGGGCTCCTTTTCTATATTAATAAAGAAATGAGTAAAAACTGCTGGTGGTGGTGATGTTTAAGATGACACTGACAAGCTGGGCTCGGTGGCTCAGCCTGTAATCCCATGCCTTTGGGAGGCTGAGGTGAGTGGATTGCCTGAGCCCACGGGTTCGAGACCTGCCCGGGCAACTTGGCGAGACTTCATCTCTACAATAAATCAAAAAAATTAGCTGGGCGTGGTAGCGTGTGCCTGTAGTTCCAGCTACTTGGAAGG
>NW_007252297.1:390571-396174 GCF_000164805.1 Carlito syrichta | reverse complement strand
CCAAAAAAAAAAAAAAAAAGATTACTCTGACCAGAGTGCCAGGTGGTACTGGATTCACAACAGCCCCTGTGGCATCTGAGTCACAGAAGGAAGCCCTGAGAGGTGCCTGCTGACACTCCACCACTCTGTCTGGGGCAGCATTTGCCCTCCAGACCAGACCAGGGCCCGGGTCAGCACAGGCTCTCTCAGCCAACCCATTCGTGAGGATGAGGAGTTGAGGTCCAGAGTGTGATGGGCCAACGCCCCATTCACAGGAGAATTAGGCAGAACGGGGTACTCCCTGCTGGCCATTAAATATCCTATTTGCACTGGATGCAGTTGCCTCACACCTGTAATCCCAGCACTTTGGGAGGTGGAGGCTAGAGGATTGCCTGAGCCCAGGGGTTCAAGACCGGCCTGGGCAACTTGGCAAGACCTCGTCTCTACAAAAAAATCAAAAAAGTTAGCCAAGCATGGTGTGCACCTGTAGTTCCGGCTACTTGGAAGACTGAGGCAGAAGGATCACTTGAGCTCAGCAGGTCAAGGCTGCAGTGGCCGTGAGCATGCTACTGCACTCCAGCCTGGGTGACAGAGTGAGACCCTGACCAAAAAACCAACATCCCTGTTTTCCTGAGTGCAGAGGGCCTACACATGTGCTGCTCCCTACAGCCTGTTCTGACTCCCACCCATCTGGATCTCAGCCCAAATACTCCTTACAAAGGGATGCCTTCCTCTGACTCCCCAGACATGGATCCCCTGCTCTGCATCTCCTTGGTATGCCCAACTACCCCTCTTGTAAAACTCATAAACGTGCAGTTACTCGTTTAATGTCTCTTTCCTTCCCAAACCTTAATCCACACAAGGACAAGGGTCACATCTGGCACATAGCTCCTGTTCAATAAATGTTGGTTTTGATCAAGCCAAGGGCAGTGAGATAGTGCCGGGTGTTCAAAAAAAAAAGTATTAAAATCATTACCAACAGTGCCTGCCCTGTGATGGCTGAGTCCAGCTAGACCCAGGATTCCACAGCTCTAAATGGCGCATAAACTACATGTGTCACAATAAATGAATGAATGGGCAGACAGGCAGCTGGAACTCCTGGGTCTAATTTCAGAACTCTGCTCCATCCCAGGACTCTTGTCTTCTCTAACTGAGGATTGCTGTATGGAGGAGAGGGCAAGTATTTAGCGCTTACACCACGCCAAGCACCAGGGCTATGACAGTGAAGTAACATATAGTCCCTGCCTTCGTGGGAAATTCCAGTCTACTTGGAGAGTATTATGAAAATCGATGTAAAATTGCAAATGAAAACTGCTGCCCAGGAGAGTTGGGAAAGCATCCTGCTGCCAGCCGAGCCTGAGGCAGAGCCATGCGAGTGAGAGGAGTGTCTTTGGCCAGAATGGCAATTGTGCAGTCCTGCCAGCAGGGAGGGTGGCTGGGAGATGAGTCTGGGGAGGTAGCTCAGCAGACACTCTGACCAGGTAAAGAATGTTGTGTCCATCCTAAAAACCCATGGAAAGGAACAAGTGAGGGTTATGGTGGGTGGGGAGTGTGACAGAATCTGAGACTGACACAGCCACTGGCTGCTCTGTAGAGTACAGATCGGAGGGGACGAGTCCTTCCCTGCCAGATGCTGGTAGTTTGGACTTGGCTGGTGGTTGGTGGACACAGAAGAGAAAGATGCCTGAGGTTTAGGAGGTAAAATATAAATGACTTAATGCCAACACTGAGTCATGCTATCTACCCTCGAAAAGAATGGGTCAAGTTAACCAGGTGTGGTGGCTCACGCCTGTAATTCCAGCACTTTGGCAAGCAGAGGCAAGAAGATTACCTGAGCTCACAGGTTCAAGAACAGGCTGGGCAACGTGGTGAGACATCGTCTCTACAATAAATCAAAAAATTAGTTGGGTGTGGTAGTGCACGCCTGTAGTTCCAGCTGCTTGGAAGGCTAAGGCAGAAGGATCACCTGAGCCCAGCAGTCGAGGCTGCGGTGGCCATGAGCATGCCACTGCACTCCAGCCTGGGCGGCAGAATAAGACTTCCATTCAAAAAAAAAATAAGCCAGGCTCGGTGGCTCAGCCTGTAATCCCATACCTTGGGGAGGCTGAGGTGAGTGGATTGCCTGAGCCTGCGGGTTCGAGACCCGCCTGGGCAGCGAGACCCCATCTCTACAATAAATCAAAAAATCAACCGGGCGTGGTAGTGCATGCCTGTAATTCCAGCTACTTGGAAGGCTGAGGCGGAAGGATCGCCAGAGCCCAGCAGGTCGAGGCTGCGGTGGCCAGGAGCGGCCACTGCACTCCAGTCTGGGCAACAGAGTGAGACTCCAACTCAAAAAAAAAAAAATAGAATGGGTCAAGTGAGGTAGTGGTTACCAAACCTGCTCACATAACAAAACAATAGGAATTTTTTTTTTTTTGAGTCACAATCTCACTCTGTCATCCAGGCTGGAGTGCAGCAGCACGATCACAGCTCACCGCATCCTCAACCTCCTGGGCTCAGGAGATCCTCATGCCTCAGCCTCCCAAGTAGCTGGGACTACAGGCATGTAGTACACCTAGCTACTCTTGTTTTTTGTTTGTTTGTTTTTTTGAGTTGGAGTCTCACTCTGTCGCCCAGACTGGAGTGCAGTGGCCGCTCCCGGCCACCACAGCCTCGACTTGCTGGGCTCCGGCGATCCTTCCTCCTCAGCCTTCCGAGTAGCCGGAACTACAGGCGCACGCTACCACACCCGGCTAATTTTTTGATTTATTGTAGAGATGAGGTCTCGCTGCCCAGGCGGGTCTCGAATCCACGGACTCAGGCAACCCACTCACCTCAGTCTCCCAAAGGTGCAGGATTACAGGCTGAGCCACCGAGCCCGGCTTACTCTTGATTTTTTATAAAGACAAGGTCTTGCTATGTTGCCCAAGTTAGTCTCGAACTCCTGGGCTCAAGTAATCCTGTCTCCTCAGCCTACCAAAGTACTGGGATTACAGTAATGAGCCACTGTGCCTGGCGAGGGGGATATATTCTTTTTTGATTTTTTTTTTTGAGTTGAGTCTCACTCTGTGGCCCACACTGGAGTGCAGTGGCCGCTCCCGGCCACCGCAGCCTCGACCTGCTGGGCTCCGGCGATCCTTCTGCCTCAGCCTTCCAAGTAGCCGGAATTATAGGCATGCGCCACCACGCCCGGCTGATTTTTTGATTTATTGTAGAGATGAGGTCTCGCTGCCCAGGCAGGTCTCGAACCCACGGGCTCAGGCAATCCACTCACCTCAGCCTCCCAAAGGCACGGGATTACAGGCTGAGCCACCGAGCCCGGCTGGGATATATTCTTAAAATACAGATTCCTGGACTGTACTCCCCAAACTTTGATTCAGTAAACCTGGGTGGAGTCTGATCATGAAATCTGCACTTTCCTAGGAGAGTGATGCTGTGTCTGCAAGCACTAGTCTAAGGAACTCTGTGTCTCTGATACTTGATCCTGAAATCCTGTGTAGAGTAGGGCCCGTGCCTCTGAAAGTTCATATTGTTTATTCTGGAATCACTTCTCTTTGGGAGGCTGCACAACATGCTGATCTGATTTCTCCAAAATGGGCAAGATGCAAACACATTCCTCAGGAGCAGGTACAAGAAGAGTCTGAGACTCGTACCCAGAGTGGCCTGTTTAAACTACCAGGGCCCCAGGCTTGGACACAAGCCAGCACACACACATTCCAGTACACACACGCATGAGCACACACACACACATGCACATATTCTATTTCTAATGGGGGCATTCCTAACATTCCCAGGGCTGGGTCTAAGAAATTACTATGAACATAGCACCCAGTCAGCACCATTCCTGGTGGACTCCAAGGATTTATGGTGACCAATCAAGCCATAAACTCAGGCTCCTCAAAGGCCTGGTGATGTAAAAGTTCAGATTCCACAGACAGACATAAAGGACTGTGACTCAACTTAAGACCCAGGAGGTACTGCCCTGTTCAGTGACTAGCAGGAAATGTGCTAAATTTAACTTCCTCCTCGGGATAGACACGAAAGTATGTGTACTAAAAGTGCAGTTCTGGTCTCATTGCCAAAAGGGTGATGAAATCTTGATGAATACCACTCTCCACTCTGACATATCACTCTGCAGGTGCAGTTCATGGCCAGAGAGAATACTATTAGCTGATAACAGACACGATATCCAATGAATGGTGCACAACATTACTTTTTGTTTGTTTTTTGTTTTTTGAGTTGGAGTCTCACTCTATTGCCCAGACTGGAGTGCAGTGACTGCTCCCAGCCACCGCAGCCTCGGCCTGCTGGGCTCCAGCGATCCTTCCGCCACAGCCTGCCGAGTAGCCGAAATTACAGGCATGCGCCACCACACCCGGCTGATTTTTTGATTTATTGTAGAGATGAGGTCTCGCTGCCCAGGCAGGTCTCGAACCCGCGGGCTCAGGCAATTCACTCACCGCAGCCTCCCCAAGGCGTGGGATTACAGGCTGAGCCACCGAGCCCGGCTGCAAAACATTATTTTTCTCATCATGTGACCTTTCCATTCAAACAGAGTGCTCCTTGGATAGGATCTGGAAGATTCTTTCTTGTCTCCTTTTCTCTTCTGTCCTCCCTCATAGTCCTTGTCTAACTTACAGAAGCAAGAAAGAGATTTTGAAGGTCAACCCCAACTCCATCCTGGTGAAACATCCCAAGATAAAACATCTCTTCTCTTGCTAATGTTGCATAAATTCAGTACTATTATCCTAGAAAGGCCTTTGTCACCATCCTACCAAATATCACTCTTTACTGTGCCTGAGGAGGAAAGACAATCCCAGCCTGATGCTTTTGGGAGAATAACTTGTTCCTTGACACAATGCTAAGGAGGATTCACTGACATCAACAGGTGCACAGAATCCTTTCCCCCAATTCAGGAAGACCTTATTCCTATGGCTGGTGACTCTGCTAAAGGGCTGGGAGACCCACAGACCTCGCCTTGCTAATGGTTAGTGCTCCTTATTCCTGGAGTGTGTTTTGAGACCTGATGTAGAGTTTGTGATAATTCAGTAACCCCATATTTTAGTTGACACATACGTGTCTTGGTGTGTTTGTGCTCTTTTTAAAGAAAAGAGATTTATTTGGCTGGTGGTTCTGCAGGCTGTACAAAAATGGTAGCCGGCTCGATGGCTCAGCCTGTAATCCCCCGCCTTTGGGAGGCTGAGGGGAGTGAATTGCCTGAGCCCGCGGGTTCGAGACCCGCCTGGGCAGCAAGACCTCATCTCTACAATAAATAAAAAAAATCAGCCGGGTGTGGTAGCGCGCACCTGTAATTCCGGCTACTTGGAAGGCTGAGGCGGAAGGATCGCCGGAGTCCAGCAGGTGGAGGCTGCGGTGGCCGGGAGCGGCCACTGCACTCCAGTCTGGGTGACAGAGTAAGACTCCAACTCAAAAAAAAAAAAAATCATGGCACCAGCATCTGCTTCTGGTGAGGGCTTCAGACTGCTTTCACTCATGGTGGAAGGCAAAAGGGAGCTGATATGTGTAGACTATGTGGAAAGAAAGTGGGAGCAGGGGAGAGAGAGTTGGGCAGGGGAGTAGCTCTTACAGTTGTTTAGTAGAATAAGAACCCACTCTTTTTTTTTTTTTAGTTGGAGTCTCAC
>NW_007252297.1:389069-390511 GCF_000164805.1 Carlito syrichta | reverse complement strand
TGCCCGGGTGGGTCTCGAACCCACGGGCTGAGGCAATCCACTCACCTCAGCCTCCCAAAGCACGGGATTACAGGCTAAGCCACCAAGCCTGACTGAGAACTCACTCTTTACCAAGGCATTCATTAAGAACCCGCCACCATGACCCAAACACCTTGGAGGGTCAAATATCCAAACTATAGCAATACGAGATTCAATTACACAACCAGAAGAAACCTGAGACAGGCTAATGTCTGAAGAGGACTCTGAATGACATCGGTTGCAAGTAATATTTTCATTTTAGTGTGAACAGAAGACAGACAATATGTAGTGTCCAGGAACAGGATTTTGGAGAGGGCTCATGACTTATGATAGAGGATCTATGGGTCTCTAGTAAATTATGAGTTAACTAACACAAAAACTGGGCATCATGTACTTCCTAAAACCTTAAGAAAAAAGAAAGTGTCCAAATATAACTGCAAAACCATGTATTCTAGCAGTGGTTTCCTGTACAGGTCTGTGGACTGGAACTAATCCATGACAAAGTATTTCTGTCTATAACGAAATAACACTTTTTCAGTATTTTTAAATTCTGAAATGATGTCCTTTCTAAACTTTTCAGGATTAAACTATTGTTCTTTTATGAAAATTCCCTGATAGTCTATGACTGGGGGTGAGAAGAAATGTCATGTTTTTGTTGCCAAACATATCAATTTCAGGAATAATTTTTTTTTTTGTCAGAGTCTCACTCTTATCACCCAGGTTGGAGTGCAGTGGCATACTCACAACCACCGTAGCCTCGACCTGCTGGACATAGGCGATCGTTCCATCTCAGCCTTCTGAGTAGCTGGAACTACAGACGCACGCCATCACACCTGGCTAGTTTTTGTGATTTATTGTAGAGACAAGGTCTCATCACGTTGCCCAGACTGGTCTTGAACCCCCAGGCTCAGCCAATCCTCTCGCCTCGGCCTCCCAAAGTGCTAGGATTACAGGCTGAGCCACCGCTCCCAGTCTCAGGGATAATATTAAATTAACATTAGCAAAATCCTAACGTCTGGAAAGAACAATATTACAGAAGATCAGCATAGGAGAGGAACTTGGATTTTATGACTAGAAGATAAATAGATAAATCATATGGATCTCATGACCGGAGGATGACTGTGGAAAGATAACGTTGTTCAGAGGAAGCAGATCTAATTAAAGGGATTCCACAGCAACATGTATGCCAAAAAGGAAACCATAAAACTGAAGGTGGAAGTGTTTGGATGAGAATAAAGGAAGAAACAAGTAGAAACAGATGTTAAGACAATCAGATGGCATGAATGATACTTTCTTAATTCATATTGCAAAACTGATCATTAGGTAAGTTACAGTAGTACCAGGCTCCAAGCATTAAGATGCCAACCTAGCCTGGCTCAGTGGCTCAGCCTGTAATCCCGCGCCTTTGGGAGGCTGAGGTGAGT
>NW_007252297.1:384428-389049 GCF_000164805.1 Carlito syrichta | reverse complement strand
CGCTGCGGTGGCTGGGAGCGGCCACTGCACTCCAGTCTGGGCAACAGAGTGAGACTCCAACTCAACAAAGTCGGCAAAGTTAATTTTACCTAAAGTGTTCATTTCTCCAAAAGCATAGCTTCTACTTTCTCATCATTGTGTCAGAGTTTAAGAACAAGATGAAAAATGACTTCCCACTCTGTCCTTTCAAGAAACATCGATGTAGGTTCTTGGGAGATAAAGGTAGAAAACCCCAAATTAGTATCCCCCAATCTTCTGCCCTCAGAGGGATTTGCTGTCTCTTGGGGAAGACAAACACACCAAACCCACAAAGCTTTAAAAGGCCTACAAGAAGGAAGTATTTGCTGTGGGCTGAGAACAGAACTGCTATGCTAAAGGTTCTCAGTGGGAAGTTGGAAATATATTGCTGCTTTTAAAAACCCAAAAACTTTTAGTCAGTGCTTAAAAGATTTCTGAGGGGGTCCAGGAGTCTTGAAATGTTTTAAGTGAAACATTTCCAGAAGAGGGGACTTGGGTTGTTAGGCCATCTCAGATCTCTACATAGGCCTAGCTGTTACAGCCTCCCTGTAAGTTCCCTAATAAAGCCCATGTCTCATTGTCTGTTGTCTCCAAGTCATTTCTTTGGCCTCTCTTCCCTTTTGGGGTCTTTGGCAGTCCAGCACAACAGCCCACTGCCAAGAAATCCAAGACTGAAAGACTAAAACAGTAGAGACTGTTGTAGTAGAGAAACAGCTTAATAATTGCAAAGCAGCTAAGCAAGGAGGATGGGAGATATTTCTCCAACCCACCTCCCATTGAACTCTGAAACTAGGGTTTTTTTGTTTTGTTCTGTTTTGTTTTTTGAGTCAGAGTCTCACTCTGTTGCCCAGGCTGGAGGGCAGTGGCATGACCACAGCCACCCACAGCCTCGACCTGTTGGACTTAGGCGATCTTTCCGCTTCAGCCTTCCAAGTAGTTAGAACTACAGGCACGCGCCACCATGCCTGGCTAATTTTTTGATTTATTGTAGAGATGAGGTCTCACCAAGTTGCTCAAACTGGTCTCAAACCCATGGGCTCAGGCAGTCCTCTCACCTCAGCCTCCCAAAGTACTGGGATTATAGGCATGAGCCACTGCGCCCGGCTGAAGCTCGGGTTTTTAAGGGTAATTTGGTGGACAGGGGACTGGGGAATTGGGACTGCTGACTAGTTAGGGAAGAAATCACAGAGGTGTTGAGATTGTCTTCCTCCACTGAGTCAGTTTCTGGGTGAGGTTCACGAGTAACTGGAGTCACTGGTCCGGTTGGCATCAGATGGTCTACCAAAATGCAAAGTCTGAAACATATCTCAAACACCAGTCTTAGGTTTATGCTATCTATAAGAGCAACTGGAGAAGTTATAAATCTTGTGAACAATGGGATGTGGGAGGGGAAATCTCTGGTGATCAAAGCTGCTCAGCCCTTCAGCTGATTAAACTTCTAGATATCATCAAGGAGATCAGTGTAACATACAGCCCATTGTTCTTCAAGAGAAAAACAAGTTTGTTCATCTTGCAGGCAGTCCTGGGGGCACAGATATACAGGGAGAAAGAAAAAGTCAAAGAGAAAGGAAGATAAGTATAACAAATTTCTTTTTTTTTTTTTAGTTGGAGTCTCACTGTCACTCAGACTGTAGTGCAGTAGCATGCTCCTGGCCACCACAGCCTTGACCTGCTGGGCTCTGGCGATTCTTCCTCCTCAGCCTTCCAAGTAGCTGGAACTACAGGCACACACTACCCCCAGGTAATTTTTGATTTATTGTAGAGATGAGGTCTTGCCAAGTTGCCTGGGCAGATCTCGAATCCGCGGGTTCAGGTACGGCCTCCCAAAGTGCTGGGATTACAGACTGAGCCATCAAGTCCAACCAACAAACTTTTTATGATTTAGATCTTAACCAAATTTGGGCTCTCATTACAGTTCTAACCTTGTGGGCTTTTATTAATGTCACAGGGCGGTTTCATAGCTTCTTCCCCTCCTCTAATCTGACCCTAGAAGCCTGCTCTTTAGGCTCATAGATGTCTTCAAAGAAGACTGGGTTTCATAACCTTGACTACTTTGCCAGATGTATTGCAACAGTGAGCTGCCTCTTGTCTCCTGGCAATCCCTACTGGTCAAAGGATGGAAATCTTGGGGCTTAAGAGCCACTCAAAGAAGTAGGGTCTTTGGTTCATGCAAGACCTCAGTTTCTACCACTCCCACCCGTGGCCAGCAAGCCCTCAACAAGACACTTTATGTAAGGTCTTCATCTTTTCTTATGAGATCTGGTTATCTGCTCTATGAGGATTGTCCATGTGCTTAGACTTTAAAATGGTATAAGAAATTCCCTGGGCTCGCAAGTTCGAGACCCACCTAGGCAACCTGGAGAGACCTCATCTCTACAATAAAATAAAAAAATCAGCCAGGCATGGTAGCGCGTGCCTGTAATTCCGGCTACTCGGAAGGCTGAGGTGGAAGGATCGCTGGAGCCTAGCAGGTCAAGGCTGCAGTGGCCGATAGCGGCCACTGCACTCCAGTTTGGGTGACAGAGTGAGACTCCAACTCAAAAAAAAAAATGGTATAAGAAAGTTTACTGTTTTGTTTTGTTTTGTTTTTTGCATTGGAGTCTCACTCCATCAGTCAGACTAGAGTGCTATGGCACGCTTCCGGCCACCGCAGCCTTGACCTGCTGGGCTCCGGTGATCCTTCCACCTCAGCCTTCCAAATAGCTGGAACTACAGGTGCGTGCTACCACGCCCGGCTAATTTTTTATTTATTGTAGAGACAAGGTCTCACCAAGTTGCTTGGGCAGGTCTCGAACCCACGGGCTCAGGCAATCCACTAGCCTCAGCCTCCCAAAGTGCTGGGATTACAGGCTGAGCCACCGAGCCCGGCCAGAAATGTTACTGTTATAAGAACTGAGAGACTGAATACAAAAATGGATAATAGCCAGACCATATATGACAATAGAATTCTAACTCACAAACTCCAAAGCAACCTGTCAAGGAAGCCAAACCACAACCAAACCTCTGAGGCACTTGGTCAAGAACGGTCAGGACTTGGTTATGACTGTCTATTTTTTGCATCCCTTCCCCATCCAATCAGGACCAAAAAAGTCAAATATGCTTCCCAAACCAATGATATAAGATGTCCTGCTTCTAGTTAGCCCACCTCCAGCTTCCCCAAGCCAAAAACCTCCAGTAAGGACATACCTGATACCTGACCCTTTTCCTTGTTTTCCACTATGAAACTTTTCCACTCCCTGTCTGTCTTTGAGTCTCTGCCAAATGCAGGTGATGGTGGCTGACTCCCCTGGTATAGCCAGCTCTGAATAAGTAGCCTCTGTTCTCATCTGAGTGATCTTCACTTATTTTCACAGAACTCTCTAGCATTCCTGTGGATGCATATTTCCTTCTGACCAGTTCCATGCAAAGCACAGGGGTTAATTCAAGCAAAGTGGATCCTGCAGTGCTGGAGGCCAAGGAGGACAGAAAATTAAGACTCAGAGATTCTGCCAACATTGAAAAGCTGATTTGCGGGATGAGCCACTGAGCCGGGCTCCGTGTCTCAGCCTGTAATCCCATGCTTTGGGAGGCCGAGGTGAGTGGATTGCCTGAGCCCGCGGGTTCGAGACCCGCCTGGGCAACTTGGCGAGACCTCATCTCTACAATAAATCAAAAAATGAGCCAGGTGTGGTAGCGTGCGCCTGTAGTTCCAGCTACTTGGAAGGCTGAGGCGGAAGGATCTCCAGAGCCCAGCAGGTCAAGGCTGCAGTGGCTGGGAGGGTGCCACTGCACTCCAGTCTGGGTGACAGAGTGAGACTCCAACTCAAAAAAAAAAAGAAAGAAAAGGAAAGCTGGTTTGCACTAGTTGAACCATAAGCCTAGAAGGGCAGTTAAGCATTCCGGGCAGTATTTGGACACTAAGAATTCAGACTGAGAGTTTGGTTAAAAACAGATTCTAGACCAAGTGCAGTGGCTCACACCTATAATCCCAACACTTTGGGAGACTGAGGCGGAACGACTGCCTGAGCCCAGGAGTTCGAGACCAGCTTAGGCAACATAGCAAGACCTCGACGCTACAAAAAAATACAAAAATTAGCTGGACATGGTATGCGTGCCTGTAGTCCAAGCTCCTAGGGAGACTGAGGTAGAAGTATCACCTGAGTCTAAGAATCAAGGGCTTGCCTGAACCCGCGGATTCGAGACCAGCCTGGGCAACATGGTGAGACCTTGTCTCTACAATAAAATCAAATTTTAAAAAATTGTCCGGCATGGTAGCACGTGCCTGTAGTTTTGTCTACCTAAGACTAAGATGGAAGGATCACTGGATCCCAGCAGTTCGACCCTGGGGTGGCCGTGAGCATGCCACTGCACTCCAGCCTGAACGATGAGAGACTCCAACTAAAAAAAAAAAAAAAAAAGAATCAAGATTGCAATAAACTGAAATTGTGCCACTGCACTCCAGCCTGGGCAACAGAGTGAGCCTCTGACTCAAAAATAAATAAATAAACAAACAAACAAATAAATAAATATTTTAAAAATAATTTAATAAGCCGGGCTCGGTGGCTCAGCCTGTAATCCCACGCCTTTGGGAGGCTGAGGTGAGTGGATTGCCTGAGCCTGCGGG
>NW_007252297.1:383195-384377 GCF_000164805.1 Carlito syrichta | reverse complement strand
AGACCTCATCTGTACAATAAATCAAAAAATCAGCCGGCCGTGGTGGGGCATGCCTGTAATTCCGGCTACTTGGAAGGCTGAGGCGGAAGGATCGCCGGAGCCCAGCAGGTTGAGGCTGCGGTGGCCGCTCCCGGCCACCGCACTCCAGTCTGGGTGACAGAGTGAGACTCCAACTCAAAAAAATAAATAAATAAAAATAATAATAAATTAATAAAAACAGATTCTTTCCAGTCCCATAGAGCCAGAAAAGGGGAAAGGCTATGCTTGGTGGAGAGATGGAAAACTTTGTAGTCAAGCTGCTTTGTGGTCACAAGAAACTAAGACCTTCTCAAAACAGCTCAATAAAAAGAGATTTGATTTACGGGTACAGGAAAAACACATCAAATCTGGGAAACAGGAATTAAAACTCCGCCAGCTCCTGGGCCTGGGAAGTCATTAAAGCAGAAGGCCCTTCACTCTTTGTCTCTGCTGCTGAGTGGGCTCTCATTGGTCTCTTCTCTGTTTTTCTCCACACTACACATCAGTTCCATTCTGTCTTGTGGGCAGATTGGTTCCCTCTAATTACTCATTATCTTGTACCTGGCACCCAAAGTGACCACTCCATTTGCCAAGCCTACTAGAGCTTCCAGGAAGAAGTTCTTCACCAGATATTGTCTGGTATAATATCTATGTCTCTTGTTTCAAATATTCAAAAAAGAGATATTTGTTTGCACAGTTTATCTGTTCCAGTCAAGCCACCTAGGTCATAGGTCACTGACTAGGCAATGTATTGTGCTTTCGCTCAGATTATTCATCTATGGCTCAATCATTAGAGGCCAGATTAACAAGGTCGTGTCTTACATAAGGATATGAGAGCATTTATGAGCATGTTCTATTATAGAAAACAATATTATTCAATAACAAAGACTGCGTGCACCCATCATAGTCATTACAAATGTCCACTAGGAAAAATAATGCAATATAGGATATGATAACAGATTGGAGAATAATGAAGGTTATTTCTAGAATGATCCTTGAAGAGGGTCTATGCAGAGAGTTCAGGGAGGACTTTGTGCCAAGCTGACTTTGTTCCAGTTGTGTTCAGGATTCATAAGGAGATGGGGCCAAACATGTTGAGACTTCTCATCGGAAAGAAGCTACACAGGCCTTCTGCAATTCTTTTTTTTTTTTTTTTTTTTTTTT
>NW_007252297.1:378620-382975 GCF_000164805.1 Carlito syrichta | reverse complement strand
TCCCCCCCCCGGTTTTTTTTTTTTTTTTTTTGTATTGTAGAGACAAGGTCTCACCAAGTTGCCTGGGCTGATCTCAAATCCGCGGGCTCAAGCAATCTACTCACCTTGGCCTCCCAAAGTGCTGAGATTACAGACTGAGCCACCAAGCCCAGTCGTGCAATTCTTAATATTCAGTATGGATGAGACTTGAAGATCATCAAGTCCAGCCCTATCACACTTCAGATGAGAGCACCGAGGGCCAGAGTGGCTGGTAACACAGCAGCGGCCACAGGTTTGAAATTAGAACTAAAGCCAGGTCCCAGTCCTTATCTCCAAGCTCAGTCTTGTTTCCACAAGAGACTATTCAGGATTTCTTGTCTACCATACTCTTTTGCTAAAACAGTTCCTCTGTTTCTTTTTTTTTTTTTTTTTGAGTTGGAGTCTCACTCTGTTGCCCAGACTGGAGTGCAGTGGCTGCTCCTGGCCACCACAGCCTTGACCTGCTGGGCTCCGGCGATCCTTCCGCCTCAGCCTTCCAAGTAGCCGGAATTACAGGCGTGCACTACCACGCCCGGCTAATTTTTTTGGTATATTGTAGAGATGAGGTCTCGCCAAGTTGCCCAGGCGGGTCTCGAACCCGCGGGCTCAAGCAATCCACTCATCTCAGCCTCCCAAAGCGCGGGATTACAGGCTGAGCCACCAAGCCCGGCTTCCTCTGTTTCTAATACCAGAGCTTTATACAACAGATAAGTGGTGGTAAATTGGAAGCCCCTCTTTAGTGGTGTTTGTTGAAGGACAACCTACTCCTCAGCACTGTCCTTATCCTCTTTTTTTGAGTCGGTGTCTCACTCTGTCACCCAGGCCGCAGTGCATTGGCATGCTCACAGCTACCTCAGCCTCTACCTGTTGGGCTCAGGTGATCCTTCTGCCTCAGCCTTCCAAGTAGCTGGACCCACAGGCGCGCGCTACCATACCCAGCAAATTTTTTGATTTCTTATAGAGACGAGGTCTCACCAAGTTGCCCAGGCTGGTCTCGAACCCCTGGGTTCAGGCAATCCTCTCGCCTCAGCCTCCCAAAGTGCTGGGATTACAGGCATGAGCCACCGCACCCAGCTCTCATCCTCTTTTCTAAAATTCCTTGAACCCAGACCCACACATCCCTGAGGACCCTCAGCACTGTGTCATTCCTCAGGGTATATATAAAAGGGTTGAGGAATGGAGTCACCACACTGGTCAGTACTGAGGGGATCTTGTTGACCTCCAGATATTCTTTCTGGGAGGGAGTCACATAAATAAACACAGTGATGCCCCCAGAAATGACGACGATGGTCAGGTGGGAAGCACAGGTATTAAAGGCCTTCTTCCTTCTGCTTGCAGAAGGAATGCGCACTGTCGTCAAGATCATGTACGTACAGGAATAGGCCACAAGGACTATGCAGCAGAGGATGACGGTGGACGAAAGCATAAAATCCATCAGCTCAATGGCAGTGGTGTCTGCACAGACCAGGGCCAGCAAGGGCCCACTGTCACAGAAGAAGTGGTTAACGATGTTGGAGCCACAGAAGGGCAGCCGGGAGATGAGGATGATTGGAAACAACACAGACAGGAAGCCGCCCACCCAAGAGAACACAACGGTCCCAACGCAGACAGGCGGGCTCATGATGGTGGTGTACCGCAGCGGGTAGCAGATGGCGGCGTACCGATCATAGGACATGACCGTCAACAGGAGAAGCTCAACCGTGGCCAGAAAGAAGTAGAAATAGCACTGGGTGATACACCCGGCAAACGGGATGCTTTTATCCCCGGAGCCTTAGTTAGCCAGCACTTTTGGAGAAATGACTGAGGTGAAGAGGATGTCCAAGATGGAGAGGTTGCACAGGAAGAAGTACATAGGAGTGTGGAGGCGGGAGTAGGACAGCACAACGGAGATGATGAGCAGGTTGCCCAGGAGAGTCAGCAGGAATGTGGGCAGCAGGAGCAGCAGGAGCAGCAGGAGCAGCAGCTCCACCTCCCTGCTGAGGGGAAACCCCCGCAGAATAAACTCGGTCACTGCAGCAGTCTGATTCCCCATGGGTCTGGTGGGCCAGGCTCAATTGCTCCAAGGGAACAAAGGGAGATAACACTTAGGAGAGTATTTCATGTAAAACCCCATGGCTGTTCATTAGAAAACTACGAACATAGAACGCGGTGGCTCCCAATTAGATGTGTAATCCAAATTTAACTTGGTTTTAAATTATTTGCCTATCAAATTAGGCAATGTTTTTGAAAATAGTAATGTTCACTGTGAGCAAGAGTGCACCGAGACCTACACTATCACATAGTTCATATGAACATTCTAAAAGATAATTTAGCAATTTGTATAAAAGATCTTAAAATTGAGCAAATTATTTGATTCAGAATTCTACTTCCGTCCTGAGGAAACAGTCATGGGAATGGAAAAAGGGTTGTGTCACAAGAATATTCACCACAGAATTGCTTATAATAATGAAAATTTAGGCCAGGCGTGGTGGCTCATGCCCATAATCCCAGAACTTTGGGAGGCTGAGGCTAGAGAATTGCCTGAGTCCAGGGGTTCAAGACCAGCCTGGGCAACTTGGTGAGACCTCGTATCTACAATAAATCAAAAAGTTAGCTGGGCGTGGTGGCACATGCCTGTGATTCCAGATACTTGGAAGGCTGAGGTGGAAGGATCACCTGAGCCCAGCAGGTCAAGACTGTGGTGACTGTGGGAGTGCCCCTGCCCTCCCACCTGGTGACAGAGTGAGACTCCTACTCAAAACAAAAAACAAACAAACAAACAAATAATGAAAGTTCAACAACTTGGATGTCTAGAAATTGGGGATGGAATAAATAAATTATGGTACATTTAAACAATACACAAGCCAGGCTCAGTGACTCATGCCTGTAATTCCACCACTTTGGAAGGCAGAAGCAAAAGGATTACTTGAGCCCAGGGATTCAAGACCAGCTGGGCAACTTGGCAAGACCTCATCTCTACAATAAATTAAAATAATAATTTTTTTAAATTAGCTGGGCATGGTGTGCGCCTGTAGTTCCAGCTACTTTGGAGACTGAGGCTGAAGAATCACATGAACCCAGCAAGTCAAGGCTGTAGTAGCCGTGAGCATGCCACTGCACTGTAGCCTGGATGACAGAGTAAGACTCTGACTTAAAACACAACAAAACAAAAACTAGCAAACAAACAAAAAAAAACCAGGTTGCCATTAAAAATTGTATTTTACAATACTATGTATGTTTGTTTGTTTGTTTTTGAGTTGGAGTCTCACTCTGTCACCCAGACTGGAGTGCAGTGGCCGCTCCCAGCCACTGCAGCCTCGACCTGCTGGGCTCCGGTGATACTTCCGCCTCAGCCTTTCACGTAGCTGGAACTACAGGCACGTGCTACCACGCCCGGCTAAATTTTTTTTGATTTACTGTAGAGATGAGGTCTCGCCAAGTTGCCCAGGTGGGTCTCGAACCCGTGGGCTCAGGCAATCCACTCACCTCAGCCTTCCAAAGTGCTGGGATTATAGGCTGAGCCACCGAGCCCGGCTTTACAATACTATGTAATGACAAAACATTCAAAATATATTATTAAGTTGTTTTTTGGATTTGTTTGTTTGTTTGTTTTTTGACTGGAGGTTTCACTTTGTCACCAAGGCTGGAGTGCAGTGGCATGATCATAGCATGCCACTGCCTCGACCCCCAGGGCTCAGGCGATTCTTCCACCTCAGCCCCCAGAGTAGCTGGGACTACAAGAAGGTGTCACTACGCCTGGCTGATTTTTTCATTTTTTTTTTTAGAGAGGAGGTCTCGTAGTGTGGCCTAGATTGGTCTCAAGCAATCCTCCCGCCTCAGCCTCCCAAATTGTTGGGATTACAGGTATGAGCCACAGTGATCGGCCCAAGTTTTAATGTATTTATTATTTGTTATTAAGTATTTATTATTATTATTAAGTTGTTTTTATTTTATTTATTTTTTGAATTGGAGTCTCACTGTGTCGCCTAGGCTGGAATGTAGTGGCACTCTCACAGCTACCCTGAGTCAACCTGCTGGACTCTGGTGATCCTTCCACCTCAGCCTTCCAAGTAGCTGGACTACAGGCACACTCTGCCATGCCTGGATAATTTTTTATTTATTGTAGAGATGATGTCTCACCAAGTTGCCTAGGCTGGTCTCGAACCCATGGGCTCAGGCAATCCACTTGCCATGGCCTCCCCAAGTGCTAGGATTACAGGCTGAGTCACCAAGCCTGGCCTTAAATTTTTAACTATTTTTTTTTTTTTTTTTTTTGCTGGTGAGGCAATTGAGTCAGGTAGGGGTTGAGCAACTACCCTCCATCTGGCAGCTGGGAAATGATAGAGGTGGGATTTGAA
>NW_007252297.1:378325-378546 GCF_000164805.1 Carlito syrichta | reverse complement strand
TGGAGTCTCATTCTGTCACCCAGATGGAGTGCAGTGGCCGCTCCCGGCCACCGCAGACTCGACCTGCTGGGCTCCGGCGATCCTTACGCCTCAGCCTTCCAAATATTAAGTTTCTTAAAAGCAAGTTATAGCTGGGCTCGGTGACTCAGCCTGTAATCCCACGCCTTTGGGAGGCTGAGGTGAGTGGATTACTTGAGCCCGCGGGTTCGAGACCCGCCTGG
>NW_007252297.1:370124-378181 GCF_000164805.1 Carlito syrichta | reverse complement strand
TACTTGGAAGGCTGAGGCGGAAGGATCGCCGGAGCCCAGCAGGTCGAGGCTGCGGTGGCCTGGAGTGGCCACTGCACTCCAGTCTGGGCGACAGAGTGAGACTCCAACTCAAAAAAATAAAAAGCAAGTTATAAACTAGTAGTAACATTATGATGTCATTTTGGGGAAGAGCTGTGAACCTGCAAAGGTCCTAGAATAGCCAAAGCATTGCTGAAGAAGAAGAAAGTGGGAACAAGGGAGCCTGTCCCAGCAAAAATCAAGACTTACGAAACTGGAATGATTAAGACAACATGGTATTGGCATTTTGAGGTGGGGGTAGGACGCAAAATGACCAATGGATTAAAATAGAGAGCTGAGAAACAGGCCCACACAAATATGGAAAAGTGATCTATGTCAAAGGTGAAAGGAAGCTGGTACTGCTCTTTGTCCATGTGAGAAAAAAGTAAAATTGGATTCCCAACCTCATATCAGATAATAATACCTGTTCCAAATGGACAAAAAACTTACTTAAATGTAAAAACCCAAACCTTTAGAGGAAAAGATAGGTAAATATTGTTTTTGGATTTAGAGTAGAAAAGAAATTATTAAAGAAGACCAAAAAAGTGTTTAACAAAAAATATTGATAATTTAAGCTACATGAAAATTAAGAATTTGTGTTCGTTAAAAGGTTCCTCAAACACTCCAGACTGGGAGACAGTGAGACTCTGATTCAAAAAAAAAAGATTCCTCCAATAAAGTTAAAGGCAAATCATAAACAGGGAGAATATATTTTATACCACATATAATGGGCAAATATTTACTACCCATGTAATTAATATATTGATTCTGGCAAGGCAATCCAAAAAATAGAAATAGATAAGCAATCCAAAAGAAAAATGGGCTAAACATGTGACCTGAATTCCATTAAAGAGGAAAGAAATGAGCCAATAAATATATTAAAAGAGGCTTGATTAGTCATTAGAGAAATACAAATTAAGACAACAAAAAACCCTTTGTGTGTGTGTGTGTTGGAGTCTCACTCTGCTGCCCAGGCTGAAGTGCAGTGGCACACTCATGGTCACCGCAGCCTCGATCCACTGGGTTCAGGTGATGCTTCTACCTCAGCCTTCCAAGTAGCTGGAACTACAAGCATGTGCCGCCACGCCCAGCTAACTTTTTGATTTATTGTAGAGATACGGTCTCACCATGTTGCCCAGGCGGGTCTCAAACCCGTGGGCTCAGGCAATCCTCTCACCTCAGCCTCCCAAAGTGCTGGGATTATAGGCGTCAGCCATCACGCCCAGCCAAACACCCTTTTTATCTATGACTGCCAAGAAATAGAAATATGACAGTAACAAATGTTAAAGAGGAAGTAAATGCATAGAAATTCTTTTACATTGCTAATAAGAGTGCAAATTTATATAACTGCTTTGAAAAATAATTTATCATTTACTTGTGAAGGTGAACATTCATATGCTCTATGACCCAATAATTCTATTCATTGGTTGAAAAACTTGCACATATGCCCCAGAAGACACACCAGAATGGTCACAGTAGAGAGGCATGGAAGAAGGGAGGGAGTGAGAGAAGGAGGGAGGGAGAGAGGGAAGGAAAAAAAGAGAAAGGGGGAAAAATGACCAAAGACAGGAGAATAAATAAATAGTGCGGGCGGGCTTGGTGGCTCAGCCTGTAATCCCACGCCTTTGGGAGGCTGAGGTGAGTGGATTGCCTGAGCCTGCGGGTTCGAGACCCGCCTGGGCAGCGAGACCTCATCTCTACAATAAAATCAAAAAATCAGCCTGGCGTGGTAGCGCGTGCCTGTAATTCCGGCTACTCGGAAGGCTGAGGCGGAAGGATCGCCGGAGCCCAGCAGGTCGAGGCTGCGGTGGCCGGGAGCGGCCACTGCACTCCAGTCTGGGCGACAGAGTGAGACTCCAACTCAAAAAAAAAAAAAAAATAGTGATATAATCACAGAATGGAATATTATGCAATAGGATCACACACAGCAAGATTTTTAAAATTTAAGCTTAAAAACAAACAAAACTAAACAACAAATTGTCTAGGCATTGTAAACATGCAATAAAGTATTATTTTAGAAGGAAAGGAAATGTTAACACAAAATCCAGAACAAGGGTTACCTCTGGAATGGGGAGGCAGGGGATGGACCGGGGAAGAACCCATCTTAGTAACTATCAATTTTGGATTTGAATGGTAGGCTCATTAATGGTCAATATATTATTAAGCTTTATAATTTAGATAAATGTTAAATATATTATTTCATATGTGTCAAACTGTATTCTTTTTTTTTTTTGAGTTGGAGTCTCACTCTGTTGCCCAGACTGGAGTACAGCGGCCGCTCCCGGCCACGGCAGCCTCGACCTGCTGGGCTCCGGCGATCCTTCCGCCTCGGCCTTCAGAGTAGCCGGAATTACAGGCATGCGCTACCACGTCCGGCTGATTTTTTGATTTATTGTAGAGATGAGGTCTCGCTGCCCAGGCGGGTCTCGAACCCGCGGGCTCAGGCAAATCCATTCACCTCAGCCTCCCAAAGGCGCGGGATTACAGGCTGAGCCACCGAGCCCAGCTCAAACTGTATTCTTAAAAAAATAAAGAAAATATAAACCTATGTGTATGTAAAGAAGATTAAAAGGGAATATGCCAATTTTTTTTTTTTGAAAGCAGGATTTATTGAGAGGACAGAAAAGCTCCCACAGTGGGAGGGGACCCGAAGGAGTTGCCCTTTTTTTTTTTTTTGAGACAAGATCTTGCTCTGTCCCCCAGGCAGGAATGCAGTGGCACAATCATGGCTTATTACAGCCTTGATCTCTTGGGCTCAGGCAATTCTTCTGCCTCAGCCTCCCTAGTAGCTGGGACTACAGGTATGCACCATCACGCCCAGTTACCTTTTTAATTTTTTTGTAGAGACAATGTCTCATTATGTTGCCCAGGCTGGTCTCAAACTCCTTCGCTCAAGCTATCCTCCTGCCTCGGCCAAATTGTTAATAATGGTCATTACTTTATGGTCGGACTTCTAGGAATCTTTATTCTTTTCTTGATTGTCTATATTTCCTGTATTTTTTAAATGATGAATAAATGTTTCTTTATATAAAAGAAGTTAGAATTATTGTAAAAGGAAAGAGTGTGTGTGTGAGTGTGTATACATATATACATGCATATATATATTCTCCTAAGTAGAAAAACTTGCACATATGCCTCAGAAGAGGGAGGGGTATGTGTGTAGTTTGTTTATAGTTATGTGGGGTGAGGGGGAAATGAATGTTAGCAAGCATGTTTTGAGTGCCAACTATATTGTAGTGTCTATGATTGACTCAAATCTGTGAAGACAGTTTTTAAAAAATTGCCTGCCCTTGCACAGCACTTGGTCTTTTTTTTTTTTTTTTTTTTTGAGTTGAAGTCTCACTCTGTCACCCAGACTGGAGCGCAGTGACACACTCCCAGCCACTGCAGCCTCGACCTGCTGGGCTCCGGTATCCTTCCGCCTCAGCCTTGCAAGTAGCCAGAACTACAGGCCCGTGCTACCACGCCCTGCTAATGTTCTTTTGCTTGTTTGTTTTTGTTTTTGTTTTGTAGAGATGAGGTCTCGCCAAGTTGCCCAGGTGGGTCTCGAACCTGCAGACTCAGGCAACCCACTCACCCCAGCCTCCCAAAGTGCTGGGATTACAGGCTGAGCCACTGAGCCCGACCAGCTCTTGGTCTTAAAGAGATGTGAAGAAACCTGATTTCAGGGAAATCACAGGGACAGAGGAAAAATAAACTGACAAAGTTTCCAGATAGATTCCAGGGGCAAAGTCAAATAGGGCTCAGATAGCAAGGGAGGGTTGACCTGGACTCTGGATGAACAGGGCACATGCTTACTAGTCACTAAAAGGTCTAGGAATCGGACTAGGAAAAACAGAAGAATAAACTAACTAGTAAAGGAAGAGGACTGTAAGAGTCTTCAGGGCTGAGTTAATCTCTGCCCATCTAAGCTGAGTCAGAACTCTTTATCATCCATGCCTGCACAGACACACACAGCCTGTCCCCACGACCTGCCCCATTTTCATGTAGTCATGGCACATGGACAGTCTCTCCAGCCAACTCACTGCATTTATATTGTCAAGGAGCTTTTCTTTTTTAACAGCTGTTTTGAGATACAATTCAAATACCACACAATCCACTCATTCAAAGTATACAATTCACAGAGTTGTGCATCCATTCCCACATCAATTTAATAACATCTTCATCATCCTCGCTCCAATCCCTGGCAACCATTAATCTACTTTCTGGATTTGCTTATTCTGGACGTTTCATATAAAAGGAGCACACAATATGTGATCATTTGTGTCTAGCTTCTTTCACTTACTGTGACATTTTCAAGGTTCATCCATGTTGTAGCATGGATCGTTGCCAAGGAACTAGAAGAAGGAACGTAACAGAAGGAAAGGCCGTGGCCCCAGGGAGAAGCCCTGACCCCTAGCATGGCAGAAACACACACACACACACACACACACACACACACACACACACACACACACACGGCAATTACTAGCAGCAGATATATTCAGAGTCTATGAAATCTAGAAGAACGCTATGGAGGATGAACTTGGACTTGGTCACCAAATCTGGAAATGGTAAGATGAGAGAGCAAGACTTAACTCATTTAACTGTCAAAATACAGCTTTCATAAGGGCCACTGCACCCAGTGGAAAATCACTTCCTCACATCAGAAACATCAGGAAGTTTAATGATGGCAAAGATACACACCTTAGATGAAACAGGAATTGCTGCTCTCCAGGCAGTCCCAAAATTCTGAATGGTTGCTCTGCACTCACCCCAGCTGGGTCCCCTCATGCCACCTCTACAGCTCAGTCTGCTCACGTGGACTTTGCTGCCACCTAGTATCTTCCACAATCGTTATATTGATCGAAAAGCGACCGTGAAACCAACCATGCTTGACAGGTGGAATTCCAGAGCCCTTCCCAGCTCATGTGGACTTTTGCTGTATCCGTGACCTCTTGCCTGATAAGCATCCATGTGTTGTAGAAAGCGAAGGTATCTGTTGGATGTCTTACATCGCTCAGGAAGTTACAGAGTTTGGCACCCATTCCAGCACTGCGAGTTCTACAGAGCCTCTAGCCCTAACCCGAGTAGACGAAGAAGTAATCTTCAATTCATCAGGGCTATCCATTGCACAACTGGTACCTCTATACTATCTCTACATCTGACCCAGCTGGGCAGGGAGAGGGAGACAGACTCTCCATCAAGCTTCCAGAGCGTGCTTTGTTCCCCTCTCCTGTGATCATTTTCCCTGTCTCCTCTCCAGTCTTCTGCTCAGCCCAGTCTTGATTGCTTCTTGATCCCAGGGAAAAAGAGGACAGGAACACCGTGCTCACCTGATGAGTGACACCTGTCATTTTACTTATCTCATTGATCCCTCCTTCCCCCCACCCCGTCCTCCTCCACCCCCACAGCCCCTATTGTATTTTTTCAGAGACTGATCACAAGGACTAAATTTCCTCTAGCACCCCAAGGACTAAATTTCCGCTAGGGTTACTGCAGGACAGTCAGATCCTGACAAGGAGCAGTATTATGGCTATAGAGAAAAACTCTGCACTTAAAGCCAAGAGATCTGAGTTCAGGTCCTACCTCTGCCTTTTACCACCTTTGAAGGGACAGATTGTCACACCTTTCTGGACATCTGCACACGAATCCTCACACAACGAGCAGGGATAGTGTGTTTTTTCTCGCCTTTCTCACAGCCTGGTTGAGAAGCACAAAACAGAAAAGATAATTTATATGAAGCGCCTTCGAAAATCATAAACCACCACATCATCAATTGCCTTTATTTGTAGAAGCCTTGCTATTCTGCAATTTTGGCAAAGAACGATCCTGTCTTCCCTGTCCCGATGGAGGTATTGATCATCCCACCCTAAGAACACTGTTGCTTATGGCTCTGGGATACATTTTGTCAGGCCATGGTTCTTCTTAATTAATTGTTCTCTCCTTGGACAGCATGTCTGGCTGGTTACAAAGTGTAAAGACTAAAGGAAGATGCTTCTCTACAGGGGAATTTCACTTGCCCAGGATTCCTGGAAATGGAGAAACTATCCCCATCCTCCACCATCTGTACTCTACAGAGGGGCCAGCAAGTTGGGGAGGAGAGGAGGAGGGGAAAAAGGACTCAGAAACACATTAGCCGAAATGAGGCAGACAGGGCATATACTTCCCCAGAATATCCTGTCAACACAGCAGCCACGGGCTTGAGCACTGTCACAATGAGGTTTCTGCTGATGCAAATAGACACTGCACGGTCAGGGTTGAAGGAGCAATACTATAGAAGGATCCCACGTGTGTTCGGACCAAACTGAGATGGGGTCGGGTAGGATAAGATTGGCTCAGGTGAGAGCACACACTTTCTGAGAAGGATTCAATTATAGGGGTGTCCTCAGGGGTACAATTTACAAAACCATCCCTGAACACCAAGCCTGAGCCTAATACCCCTGAGGCCCACTTGGGAAAGGATGCAACCCAAACATGTCTACACTAGCAAGAACTGGAGGCAGACCATTAGCCAAGATGAATGCTGCAAGACATATCTCAGCAAGTCTCATAGTGTACAGTTCCCCATCCATCCCCTTTCCACCCCCACCATGACAGTTCCATCCACCTCCAACCCTCCATGCCACCTAAGACCCTCCTCTTCAACATCCTAAAATACTGCAATCAATATGCCAAAGCACCAGTGACCTTGCAGTATCCAAAAGAAAAAGCCCTAAGCTACTTAGCCTGGCACTCAAGACCCCTAACCCTTAGTCTCTCCTGAATTACCTCCCAGCCTCAGTTCCCACCTTGCATATCTTTTACTTCAGTCAAACACTCTATTCAATCTGCCCCAAACTGGGGTGGTGCTTTCTTACTTCAGACCTGGGTCCCACGTGTCGCACGATCGGGAACGTGTTCTCCACCATCTTATCTCTAGGGCTTTGCGCTTGTCCTCTTACTCAAGACTAAGTTGGGTTCTCTCTCTCTAGCCATATTTTTCTTCCACTTGGAATCAGGAATCCAAAGTGTAGAACTTCAGCGCTTTGAACCTTTTTTTTTTTTTTTTTGAGTTGGAGTCTCACTCTGTTGCCTAGACTGGAGTGCAGTGGCCGCTCCCGGCCACCGCAGCCTCGACCTGCTGGGCTCCGGCGATCCTTCCAGCTCAGCCTTCCAAGTAGCTGGAATTACAGGCATGCGCTACCACGCCCGGCTGATTTTTTGATTTATTGTAGAGATGAGGGCTCGCTGCCCCAGGCGGGTCTCGAACCCGCGGGCTCAGGCAATCCACTCACCTCAGCCTCCCAAAGCGCAGGATTACAGGCTGAGCCACCGAGCCCGGTGGCCTCTAGGCAGATTTTTAAGTTCCTTGGTAACAAGGATTTTTGTCATAAAATTATTTTGGAATCCACATAATGCCTAATTGGAAAAGCAAAATATCTCAGAACTCATATATGAATTTTAGTCCAAAAAACCAAATATGTCTCTAAACATACTAAAAAGTATCTAATAATTTTGATGATTTCTTTTTCTCACATCTCATACCAATCCATTAACAAATCCTGTTGGTTCTATCCTCTAAATATACCCCAAATTCAACCACTTATCACATCCCCATTTGCCTAGGTCAAGTCACTGACATCACAGAAGAATAGTTAATGAAGTAAAAAGAGTATTGCAACTGGGCACAGTGACTCACACCTATAATCCTAGCACTTTGGGAGGCTGAGGTGGGAGGATTACCTGAGCCCACAAGTTTGAGACCAGCCTGGGCAACATGGTAAGAACTCATCTCTACAATAAATCAAAAAATTAGCCAGGCATAGTGGTGCACATCTGTAGTACCTGCTACTTGGAAGGCTGAGGTGGAAAGATTGCCTGAGCCCAGCAGGTTGAGGCAGTGGTAACCATGAGTGTGCCACTGCACTCCAGCCTGGGTAACAGAGTGAGACTCTGACTCAAAAAAAAAGAGAGAGAGCCAGGCTCGGTGGCTCAGCCTGTAATCCCGCACCTTTGGGAGGCTGAGGTGAGTGGATTGC
>NW_007252297.1:366776-369600 GCF_000164805.1 Carlito syrichta | reverse complement strand
CAAAAAAAAAAAAAAAAAAACAACTATGATGATGCAACCCTGAGCTGAGCCATGCCCAGCCTCTTCCTTCCACTGCTGAATTATAAAAGTCCTTCTGCAGTTGGGAATCATGGGGATAACCCATTAAACACATAGATAAAAGAATGTAAGCATATATACCAAAATATTAATCATGGTTATTTCTATGTGCTGGGATCTATTCTTTTTGATGGTCCATATTTTTATATTATTGCAATAGACATAGCAATCATCGTATTCTACCACATTTCTGATGGAATCATTCCCCCACTGAGTCCTAACTGCAGTGTTCTTACCATGAGTCAGCCACGCATCAGACTGGGTCACAGACAAATGACCCAGGAGAAACCAAGCCAAAGGCTAGGATAAATGCAGTAGATTCGCTCAAGAAATCAAACTAAGGGGAACAGAGACCACAGTTGAGTCTCGTTGTTTTAGGCATTCTTTCTTATTTTCTTTCACTAGCTACTACCCCACTCCCTTTGGGGAAGCCGTTCCTTCCCCCATTACACAAATCATGTGATTCTGGTGGGACCATAATATAAAGCCAAACTTAGGAAAGGAAACATGACCAATCAGAATACCCATCATCCAATCACAGCGACTGATTCAAAGAGTGGCCATTAAACACAAGCCAGGCCAAGTCCCCCTCCTTTGGAATCCACATGCTAAACTAAGCTTAGGAAAAGCTCTTTCCTCTAGGCTCAAAAGCTATGATGATGTAACCTAGAGCCGAGCCATGCCCAGTCCCATCTTCTCACTGCAGCATGGAGAAAGCCCTTCTGCAGTTGGAAATCATGAGAATAACACACAACTGGAAATATAGCAAGACACAGAGACTGCACTTGACATTATCTGTGTATCACTGGATCAGTCATACCTGAGACCTGCCAACATTATCCTTCCTGATAATACAAGCCATTACATTCATTCCCTGTTTTGCTCAAGTTCATTTGAATTATGGTCTTCTGTAGCCATAAGAGCTCTAACAAACACAGAGACTAACTAGTAAGATGTTGGTGGGCACTTTTATGAAAAGTTGTGTAGAATTGGGGCTGGAGTCGGTGCCATAGCAAACTAAAGTGATACCCAAGCTGAAGTCAGAGGTGAGGTAAAATGAATTACCCAAGGTAACAAAGCTGTTGAAAGAAAAAAAATCCAAGCTCTACTGACTAGAGAAGTATGGAGAAGAAAAATCAGTGAAAGCTAGTGGTGCAGGCAAAGGATTCATGGAAGATGTGAGATTAAAACTTTACCTTACTTTTTTGATCAACAGCAACGAGTACTGGAATGTGGGTAGAAAGAGCCAGGTAACAGCCGGGCTCAGTGGCTCAGCCTGTAATCCTAGCACTTTGGCAGGCTGGGGTGAATGGATTAGCCTGTGGGTTCAAGACCCGCCCGGGCAACTTGGCAAGACCTCGTCTCTACAATAAATTGAACCGGGCGTGATAGTGCACACCTGTAGTTCCACCTCCTTGGAAGGCTGAGGTGGAAGGATCGCCTGAGCCCAGCAGGTCAAGGCTGCGGTGGCCGGGAGTGGCTACTGCACTCCAGTCTGGGCAACAGAATGAGACTCCAACTCAAAAAAAAAAAAAAACCAGGTACCAGATTGGGCTATGTATTATCAGTTTATATGACTGTGTAAAGGTAGAAACTAGATTTTATTCATCTTGGTATTCCCCAAACCTAGTACCATGTCCAGAGACATTAAGTGAGACTCAATAAATGAGAGAATTAAAAGTGATGAGCTAGTGAGTAAGTAGGTATAAAATCTAATACTCTGGAGATGTTTATGTAGAAAAGAAGAAAAGAATGGAGACTTGGTAAAAGCCTAAAGGGCAGGAGTCACACTGGGAGCAAGAGGAGGAAGAGTCAGAAAGCAAACCAACAAAAATTGAACGGTACAGGGTTAGCAGTCAGGGGAGGAGAAATCCAAGATGTAGGTATGTCAACAGTGCCAAAACACTCTGAAGACATTATGAAAAATAAGAATGAAGAAAAAGTCATCGAGCAATTTTTTTTTAAGGCAAAATGTCTATTACTAAGCAAGACAAGTGATATATTTTGGCTGGGCAAGAGTTGTGGCTCAAGTGTGGCTGGAAAGTAGAAAGTGTGACCTGGCTTGACATGCTCCCTGAACCTTCTCCTCAGGGCATTTGCTAATGTGAGTGCCCTGAATTCTGCAGCAAATAGAGGTAAGAAGTGTCCCTTTACGTCTACTTACTTATATTAATTTACATATACAATGAAGATTTTCCCCAGGCTAAAGGGACTGGAGCTCTGATGCTCATTTAGATTCAAGGACACAAAAATAGATTTAATATATGCAAGTGGCCCTAGTCTGAGGTTAGGTTACAGGAAAAGATTATGGAGTCCCTAAGGAGGAACTCACCACGGGGGAAGAAGGGATCTGAACTGGCAAGTTGTGCTCAGCATCAACACCTTAGCCCAATGTGTGTCTGCCATTCTGACAGTGTAGGGTATCTATGGAGAATCTGTAAGTGTGTAGGCATGTGCATAAGCAAACCCCTTTCATTAAGGATTCTAACACTTTGGGACCCAGTCTACCTTATCATGAAGTTCTACCCCTTTTTGAACTTGCAGCAAGACTAATGGTAAGTCAGTAGTTTCTAGATGTGGTAGTGGCAACAATGGTACCCTGACTCCCTCCCTAGTGGTAGCAAGGTGACCAAGATGTTGTAGTGACTCACAGAAGTGTTTAAAATAAATTGATATAAAAGTTAGCCGGAGCCGGGCTCGGTGGCTCAGCCTGTAATCCCACGCCTTTGGGAGGCTGAGGTGAGTG